>NC_056730.1:1053062134-1053142134 GCF_019279795.1 Protopterus annectens
AAACAAAGCCAGATAGGCAAGATTACATTGGTTTGGACATGTGCTGAGGAGGGATGCTGAGTATATTGGGAAAAAGATGCTAAGGATGAAGCTACCAGGTAACAGGAAAAGAGGAAGGCCTAAGATAAGGTTTATGGATGTGGTGAGAGAGGACATGTGGGTGGTTGGTGTGACAGAGCAAGATGTAGAGGACAGGAAGAAATGGAAACAGGTGATCTACTGTGGCGACCCCTAATGGGAACAGCCGAAAGAAGATGATGATGCTTACTAGCAGTATGAATGTTGCTGTTAATACTGGTGGGGTAGAGAGAAAGGCGGACCAGCATTCGACAATGTGTTCTTCATTTTTTTCGGGAAGCACTATTCTGTGATAACTGATACTGAAACGTATTAGACATAAACAAGATGAATATTTCAGTGTATTATCATGCTTGCATATATTATCTAGGGCACATCTTTCATGGAGAAGCAACATATAATAATTTGGTTTTGATTATCTGGTAAGCACTATTTTGTGATACTGACTAGTGACAAGTTATATGCAAATATAAACAAGAGAAATATTTCAGTTTATTTTGCACATATGCAGCGATCAGGTGGTATACTGTTTAGAAGTGACATAGAGCAGCATGATCCTGATTATTTGCCAATTGCTCTTCCAGTTGCTATTCTGTGATATCTGATAGTCGCAATTAGTGCCTACTATAGGCAAAACAAATATATATATATCCTTTTTTATTTATTAATATATAATTTTGTAAACTGTTTAAACCAGTACACAAAAACATGGTCTTGATTCTTTCATAAGTACTGTTGTGTGATATTCAGATGAGACAGTAAAATACAACACAAAACGTCTATAATAATTGATCTGAATTAATGCACTTGTCTGAGAAGGCAACATAAAGTAGTAGGGTCCTTTTTGTTGAACAAGTATCTTTTTATTATACCTGATTGGAGAGGCATCAAAATGCAGCATTTACGGGCAATATTAATAGCACCATGATAACAAGCTAGTAAATAAAGATAATTGGGAAGCAATGTTTAGCTAGATTGTTTTGCTTACTTGATAAATACTATTCCAAGATACCAAGGTACTCAATATTGAGAGGTAATAGTCAAATATATACAACTCGTGTCTGCTTTACTATTCAATGGGAAGTAACATACAGCAATATTATCCTGATTCTTTGATAAGCACTATTCTGTGATGCTTGATACTGACAAGACATTGCCAAATACAAAACAAGGGAATATTTCACATTAATTTATATGTTTGCAGATGCCATTTGGTTTATAATTTACTGGGGTATCAACATACTCCAACATGCCATGATTCACTGACAAGCCCTACTATTTGATAATCAGTACTGAAAGAATGTAGCCAGTTATAAGGAAAGCCAATATTTCACTTTATTTTACATGCTTAGCTATATCATTTGATCCACTTTCTAGAAACAGCATACAGCAACAAATGTCTTGATTCTTTTATGAGGGCTATTCTGCCATATCTGATTGATGTGAGTAATCAAAAAACTACAACATTTTGAGGATATACTATAAGAAGTGCAGATATGCTTGGTAGAAGAGAATGAACAATCATTGAGAAAGAACAGACAGCAAAATGGTCTTTATTGCTTAAATTCTAATCTATGACCACTATTCCCATGTTATGATCAGCTATAAGTAAAATAAATAGTTTGGCTTATTATGTTTATAAATATTTGATGCACTGCTTAAATGGAAGAAGATATTACAAATTAAATGTGATGTGCACCATATATGTAATAGAAGTCCAACTATTTTGGGGATTCATTAATGCTGGATGCATGTCATGCAGGCATTAACATGGTCAGCCGGCTCTGCAAAATGAGCAACATTGCTATTCGAATATGCAAGAATCCAAGCTATTCTACATATTGGGCAGTCCCAGCTTGAGTAGGCTTGCAGCCATATTGAAGTAAGGCAGGTTTTATGTACATGATATAAACAAAGGAATGTACACAAATCTGAGATCTGTGAGTGTGTCTGCATGGCACATCAATAGGTAGGCCAGTTAGGAATACAGATCAGCAAGGGGGAAGCCTAACAAAAATAGTTTACAAGGAAGGGTGTGGCCCAGAAGTGCAGGCTGCCTTTGCTGCCAGGGGCAGTGCCATCTCAACAACCTGTGGGTGGGTGGTGCTATGAGCCCTTGTGGCCAGTGCAGCTTCCTGTGCTGGTGGTCATGTTGCAGCAGGAATGATAGTCCAAATGTTATAAATACACAAACAAATATAAGTGTAAAAAGAGTCAAAAGAGAAAAAAATCGTAAATGTCATATAATTGTCATATATTCCAATCAATCCATATTCTCACATAAATATTTAGATTTGATACATCCACTGTTACAGTAAGGGTTAATCTCCTCAATATAGTACATGTTATGAAAATAGTATGACAATAGCAAAGCTCGTTTATGCATTACATGTCAAAAAATGTCAGTGTTGACTGAGTAAAATGTTATTCTAAGCTATTAATTGAAGAATAGTAAATGTTAAGTAATGTAGATTAATTGCTGCTGCTTGCATTTGAACCCACAGGCATCAACATTTACTGAATTATTGACTACTATAATGTTGCAAGAACTATTTGTCCAGTTATATGCAATTAGCAAATGTTGAGAATGCATAATCACGTATTACTCTGACTGAAGTCCAGAGAACTGATAACCTATTTTTAAAATCACTATTATTGTGGAATGACAGACATTCATACCTGAACTCATAATTACTCTGTGCCTCTTTGAGGCATTACAGTCACTGCTGTCAGTTTCATTCAATCCATTCAGAATCTATGCACAACAGAAAGAAAAGAAAAAAAAATAGAAAAAATATAGTGCAGCTACATAGAGGCAGCTGTACCCACAATGAAACAGTACAGATCTAACTCAAAAAACAAACCATCCTGATGTTGTCACAAGATCAATAGCCTGTATAACAGAAGGAAGAAAATCATGGGAAAACTAAGAAGGTGTTGCAACCGGCAGGATAAAAGCACTCTCATTAAACTAAACAAACAATTTGGAGGACAAATAAAGTCTACCAAAGCTAGGTTTGAGGGATATTTGGCTTCCCAGGCCAAGGGCAACCACAAGGCATTCTTTAGCTATGTCTATAACCTCAAAGGCAATACATAAGTGCGTGCAGAGCTCATTGTTAATGGAGCCACTTATATTTAGCCAGAAGATAGAGCAAATTTATTGACAAATTAATCTCTATCTTTACCCCTCTTGCCCCCTCAACATCCCCATGGGAAATATCAAATATAACCCCCCACTATCACTAGGGAACAGGTCCTCAATGTTGTCTCTAAGGCTGAGAACACTGTAATAATGGGTACAGACAATATCTCAGGATGCCTTTAAATAGAATGAGTTGGGAGGGTGGCCTAATGGCTAAGGTGTTTGCCTTACAAACACAAGGTGCAGGGTTTGAGTCTCATAAGAGATAATTGGCTAGGCTTAAAATGGCTCACAAGGGCAGTTAGCTTAGTACTAATCTATGAACCTATGAACCTATGAACATAACCTATCAGGCCTGTGATGCCAGTGCCCTGGCCCAGCAATTAAGGAGCCTCAATCCTCACCACTAACACCAGAGAGGTTATCTCATATATGAGGAAAAGATAACAAATACACACAGTAAAGTGCAATTTCCCCTTAAGAGCACACAGAGATCACAGTCAGTCCGGGGCTGGTCACTCCTTTGCTCTCCAGGTCCCCCAATAAGACTCTGCACTGGCACAGTTATAGTGTCCAGATATCAGCCTAGTGGGCAAGCTAAAACCTCTAGCACTCTCTCTGTCCAACCAGTGCTTCATGTCCCTGCCCAAGCAGCTGATACACACACATATGCACTTTAGTTAAGTGTTTATACAACCACACAGACACTCCTGGGGAATGCTGGCACAGTTTCTCCAGCTGTGCCCCTTTTTCCCAGACTATACAGTAGTTCCACTTGCCACCACCCACTAATACTTATCAGATACTGAAAGGCCCTTAAAAGGGTGTCCAATTATTAATGTGCAATATTATTTTCCAATTGGTAGTTGTGACTAAATAGTCAAGGCTTAGAGTGACTTGGACAGTAAACTCTATAAATATGCAATGTACCCTAGAGCTTAAATTATCTCTACATAAACCAGCCACAGTTAAAAGGTTTTAAAATATTTAATAATAAATAAAAACACAAGACAATACTTTCTACTACACAGTGCTAGTCAAGAGTTCAGAGATCACACAGAAATACTTAAAATAATTCAGTAGTACAGTTTTTACATCACAGAAAAACACTTAGTTTAATCTTTCTAGTTCTAGCTATTTCTAAAAGAAAACAAAAGTCAAAGATTACTTACATATGAGCAAGACAGTGATGTGAGTTGAATGATCAAGACAAGAATGCTTAATGCCTTCTGATTCTCTCTGTTTAAATTGCTATTGCAGTCCTGATTCCCATTACATCATTTTTTACACTTCCCTGGTGTTCCCAGGATGACAAAAACTGCATTTGCTTTATTTTACACCTAGACAGAAACCAGAGCAATAAAGGACATTCCACATGTAAATTCTGGTCATTACCTTTAGCCTTAAAACAATAGACAGGAAGCCTTCATCTATCCAGGCTGGAGCTGAATTTTAAACATCAAAGACAGTCATGAAATAATTTCAATTTCAAAGGACAGGCAAGAAATGCTTGACATAGCTTTCTTTACAGCAAAGGGCAATGTTGCTACATTGTTTTGAGTGCAACATTTCACAGCATATTCTTTCATTTAAGAAAACAAGCCTGTAATTCAACATTCATATTACAAATGACAAAATTATGTACAAAATCCAATCTGGCTAGGCTGGCAGCCTTCACAAGGCCCTCTGAAATTGCTGTTTAACTGTAGCCTCCAAATAGGCTTCATGCCTCACGAATGTAGAAAAGCGACAATCATCCCTCTGCACAATGGTAGGCCATCTACAGACAGTGGAAACTACAGACCCATAAGTCTCACTAGGCTCGTATGGAAATCCATGGAAAGAATTATCAAGGAAATGATCATTAATGAAACAGGAAACCTCTAAACACTAGATGTAAAACAGTTTGTTTTTTGTAAAGGGCAGGTCATGCCTACTCAACCTGGTGGACTTCTTTGAGGAAGGTCACCAGAACAATGAATAAGAACAAAATGGTGCACATTGCCTACCTTGACCTGTCCAAGGCATTTGATACAGTACCCCACTTGAACTTTGTTAATAAACTCAAGAGGTTAGGTACAAATCCTTATGCCACCCAATGCATAACCAGCTGGCTCACAGCCAGGATGCAGGAAGTCAGAATCGGGGAGTCCACCTCTTCAAAGAGGCCAGTCACATCAGGAGTCCCTCAGGGATCAGTCCTTAGGCCATTACTTTTTAGCATTTACTTATCTTAAGTCAAGGCCAATGTTAAAAGCCTCTGGCTAACCAAACTTGCAGACAATTGCAAATTGCGAGCAGTCATAGAATCCTGCAACACTAGTGTTCCCCAAGAAGGGTTGACACAGACAAAGAACTTGTATCAGAGTCATGGACTAAAACTAAATGCCAGGAAATGCATAATAGTATCCTTTGGAAAGTTATTCACCCCTAGTAACTACCATCTTGATAACATACCTCTCAAAGTTGATCCAGTAATCAGGTACTTGGGGAAACACATAGACAGTAATCTAGCCTTTGACTATCAAGTGTCTACAGCAGTGTGGAACTAATTCTGTGTTGTGCAACTTATAAGCAAATATATGGCATGTAGAATAGTTCCAAAGAGGTCATTGTTCCACTGCATTCAGCATTCACCAGACCTGACATTGACTATAATGCCCCCTTTGAAATGTACCTAACCAGGCAATTTCCAACAACTAAAAGAATACAGCACATATGCAGACCACCTCAAAACCCTATTGATATATTCTGTTGCCTACAGGCTAAGGGGATGTCTATGCCTGCCATACAAGGCATTGTTAAGCTCTACTTTACTGGATATCCTGTGTATCTGCAAAACAAACAGAACCAGAATTACCCATTTGAAAAACTGAAATCTTGCCGGTTATATAAATAGGATCTGCTGGAGAGACAGGTATACATCCCAGAGACTACCCCTTCTCTGGAAAAAGCTCCCCATTCATGTGACATAGAGTTCCTCTTTAAACCAACTAACTTTGAAAATTGGACGGGTAACAGGAAATTCATCCATGGTTTGTCACCTATGCCTTTAATAGACACAGGCAGCCTTTATATGGTTCATCTCTCAAACCCCTGCTTGTAAATGTTCAATCTCCCCCCTGCTTAAACCTATCAAGCATATCAGAACTTGTTAGAGATTTTGGGTGCATGGCTAGGCTTAAAAGGCCCTTGTGCTTATTAGTCTAGTATACACTTATGAAAAAATAGTGAACATCTGTTTGTGTTGGCAAGTCATTGGTATTATATTGCCTGTTTATTGGCCACTGTACTTAAATAATTGAGGTAGCTTGTAGATCTTAAAATATTCTTCCCATCAACAAAGGAGACCCTGCTTTTGCTTTTTAAAGTCACTATAATGGTGACAGCATATTTTACCAGTGCATGGGATTTCAGTTGCACTAATGACAGCCTTGGCTAAGCTATTCCAAGCTGCAGCCTTCAGCTGTGACCTAATATAGTCACCCTGCAGAAGCCTTCAGGTGTAACATTTAGCAAGTAGTCCAACAAAAATCTTGGATTCCTCCTTACTCTGCCTTTGTACTCAAAAGGGAGGACTACACTCACCATCACCTGTCATGTCTTCCCTAAATTTCTAGATAAATGGCAAAGAAGTGGTGCCAAATTCAGACATATCTTGCACCAGAATGTGTGCAAAGACAGAAAAGCTTGACAAATGCATTTGTGCAACAGAAAGCACAGGAATGTGCTGGAATGAAATGCATGTATTATTTCTTTAAAGTCCACTTTAGGTGAAAAATACAGCAGTAAGACTTGGCCATGTCTGCTCTCTGTGTATATACTAATACTCCATAGTTACTCCAGCAAATGATGGTTTATGTTCATATCTCAGTTATATTTCATATGATATTTTGCCACTTCTAGGCATGTACTCTGGAATGTTTGATAAGAGTCATAATGTGAATATTGTTACAAACAAATATGACATAACAATCTCGATGATGTTGCTTTCATTCAGTGTTGTCCTAATGTAAATTTTGTTTAAATAATACACAAGGCTTTGGGGATACATAAAAAGTTAATAAGTATGAGTGATAAGCCATGGTGGTGCAGCAGTTAGCATTGTCACCTCAAAGCAGGAGCTTCTCTGGTTCATTTTTTGTCTGGGGTGCCTTCTGTGTGGAATCTGCATGTCCTCCCTGTGGTCACATGGGTTTTCTCCGGATGGTCTGGTTTCCTCTGTGATGCCCGTGCACTGGCCCAGTAATTAAGGAGCCTCAATACTCACCACTAGCACCAGTGAGAGGCATGCACATTAGGAGGAAAACAGGTACACACACAGTAAAATACAATTTCCCTTAACAGCACACAAAGATCACAGTCAGTCTGGGGCTGGTTTCTCCCTTTCTCTCCAGATCCCCAATAAGACTGACCACTGGCACAGCTATAGGGTCCAGATCTCAGCCTAGTGGTCAAGCTAAAACCTCCAGCACCCTCTCTGTCCAATCAGTGCTTTGTGTCCCTGCCCAAGTAGCTCACACACACACACACACACACACACACACACACACACACACACACACACACACACACACACACACACACACACACACACACACACACACACACTTTGATATATGAGTTATATACAAACACTCCTAGGGAAGGTTGGCACAGGTTCTCCAGCTATGCCCCCTTCTCTCTAGACCAAAAGGTAGAAATCAATGCCACCAACCACTAATATCAGTTACTATAAGGCTCTTCCCAAGGAGTGACCAATTTCACTGTGTAATATTACTGTTATCCAAATAGTAAGTGTGACTGAGAAGCAAGACTATTGGAGTGGCTTGGACAATATCACCAAATACAAGCAATGTACTCTAAGAGCTTAAATTACCTCTACACAAAGCAGCCACAGTTGAAAGGTTTAAAAATATTTAATAATAAATAATAAAAACACAAGGCAAATCTCATCAATTCAACACAGTGCTAATCAAGAGTTCAGAGATCACAAGAAACTTTTAAAACAATATTGTAGGATAGTCCGACTTAAAAATAGAAAACAGCTAGGCTAATCTGGCTATATTTCTATCTATGAAAAAAGTAAACAAACAAGAAACACTGTATAATCCACAAAGTATAATGGAGCAAGCAAATGTCTTTATAAAAGCACCAAAATTTATTATAATCCAGAAGGTTAAAATGCTAAAATGTCCAAATATAAGCGCTTTCGTCTCATTTTTACAGACTTAAAGAGACTTCATCAGATGCAATTAGTTACTCTAACCTACCAAATTTAAAAGAAGAAGTTCAGATGACATCATTTCCTAGAGCAGCCAAGACACCTTCATTTAAAGCTGTAATGTACTAAAAATCATTACTTCAGCAACACCATGAAAAATGCTAAAACCTTTAAAAATACTTCGTAAATTTTAAAGTCAGAAACTGTCAAATGCTATATAAATAACATGACTATAAGCGTAAATAAATACATATATAAATAAATATGAATAAATAACTTTGAGCTTCCATTAACTATTCACTACATGACAACAAAGGGACTGAACACAGAGTACAGTTTTCCCATTTATATTAGTATACTTGACTGTATACATGTACATACAAGTTAAACTATTCTACTTGTGCTTAAGTTTTGCAGATTCCAATAAGACTGTTTTTTTACAGTGGACTTTGTACACAACTTTGGGATTTTACATGTTCATACTTTAGTAGGTTTTGTAACCTGGACTTTGTTTTACAGGTACAACTAAACAAAGATAGAAAACGAATGTTGGGTATTACTGGTGGGAATTCAACTTTGTAAATTAACTTCTGACTCACATTAATATGGTCTAGATTAACCCAAGGGTATAGCCTTTAATACTTGAGATACTGTTGTGAATTTCATGTACTATACCTTTAAACTTACTGGGTGCATTAAACAATTGCCAGCTCTGATAGGTTAACTAACCAAAAGGAACTCTTTTTAAACTGTGACAAACCATTAAAAACTTGTCTGAGGAAGTTCAGTTACTGAAGTGAACGAAAAGCGCTTTACAAGTACTTTCTTCTGTCTGGTTTCATCTACCTGCTGGTTTCTACAACGTGAAAGAAGTTCTACAACTTAAAGAAGCACCATTGCTTGACTAACTTTTGAAAAGCAACTTGCTGCTTTGAACTTGCTACCATGTGGCTGGTTTGACTGTTTGACCCAATGTGGATACCTTTCCAGTCACTTCATTGGAACGTTCATGGCAGTATGCTGATAGTTTACGCTTGGGGTGAGAAATAGACTCTTCTTTTTACCAGCGACTTTGCTTGAAGAACTTCAAGTGTGGGTTTGGACTTTGATATTCTTAAACACTTGTTTAAGGGAACCACTTGACAAAAAACTTTTTTTCATGGTTCTTGCAACGGTGGTGCACTTCTGGTGTAAGCAGATTGTGTTCCAACTTGATATTACTCAAAGAAAAGTTACTGTACTATTTAAATACACCAGTTTTTTATACTGTTTGGCTTTTATATGTGTACAGCCGTTCTTAGCGTTTTTAAGAAAAGATTTTTTTGTAGCCGAGTGGGCTTTGACTTGATGGATTTATACAATGTGTGTAAATACACCAGCTAGTTTTATATAAGCTTTGTGAAAACACACTTGAAACGTTTGGTATTTGTTCACCTGTATTACCAGTATAACAAGGAAGTACCAAGTTTCTAAGGTGGCTTACTGTGACGTAAAACCTTTTGGGTTACCTTGAGCAAACTTTTTTACAACTAATAAAGACTTTTGTTTCATCCTACCACAGAGCCAGGTGGTTTTTGTTTACAACAGGAGAAATGACATACCAATGGTGTAAGTTAACGTATACAGTTTTGCACATGACTGGATTAAGACCTACATCGGACAGCCCTGTAACTGTTGTACTTTGAGATGTTTCTTCATAGGATTAATAATTTTAGGCAAATATGTATTTCTGCACAGTAGTTTGCATTGCATTGATTTTTATAATATATTCAATGCCAAATGATGTGCGCTGAATCCCAGCTTATTTGTGCAGCTGATAGCAAAGCCTTAGTGCATGCACACTTATTTTCTGAGTTTTTGCCACAGGACATAATGTGTCACTTCCCTATAGTCAATCCTGCATATTGACAGTGCTCTATGCCAGCTGTCACTCAAAATGTAAGAAACAGTTTTAGAATTGTTGACTTTCTGTGTAATGATTTGCTGTTTTCGGTGGTGTCTGATTCATTTGTGGTATAACACACATTGAGGAAGGACCATACAGACTTTACAGGAGGTGATGTTCTCCACAGTATAAATCAGTACAATATACACTTGGTATAATTAAAAATCACTCCCAATGAAGCCATGTTCATACATATTTTGAAAGTTTTTTTGCTGTACTGTTCATATTTACCTATTTCACTATCTTATTAATTTTACTACTTCATACTTTTGCACATGTATTATTTATGCACAGCATGCACATGGAAGTGTGTTTTTATTATAATTAGTGGTATGAGTAATGTAGGTGACACAGACCACATTCCTCTTGTTTAGCAGCCATACACACAATTATATTACAACAATCTTCCTTTAAATTGCATAAAGGACAGAAAAAAGGATCTCACATGTATTATGCTCCATAATGGTACATTATCCCCAATGTGGATTCACTCCCTGTACTGCATGTGCTGTTATTCACAACATGCTACTTCATTTACAAGTTGAGCCATTGAAAAAGTTACATAACAGATGTATTTTCTGCATTCAATAAGGTCCAAACAGCTGAGCAATGTACACTACTGCCAGTCTCATTTGTATGATTTACAGCTAAGTCTTTGTGCATTGCAAATTAAATTTTGAATTTTTATCATCGGAAGTGAACTGTCAATCAGTGAAGGGTATCACTGATGGTCACTAATGCACAATGACAACCATCAAGCAAAGGATGGAGCTGAAAAAAATATTCATAAATCAGTGTGATGATTTTTCAACTTCGTGGCCTTATACAAATAAAATGTTTACAGTAAGAATTCCTATTTTCATGTAAACAGCACCTTCACAAGATTTAAACACTGCGTGTTATCGCCTCACAGCAAGAGGTTCTCCCATTCGATTCTTGGCTGGAGCTCCTTCTGTGTGGAGTCTACATGTCCTCCCTGCAGTCAAATGACATTTAAAGACATGCAGGTAGGTGTGTGCATGAATGGGTGTGCCTTCATTGAAGGATGGGTGTCAGGCAGGCAACTCGGCACTGTAAAAAATCCACTGCCAATCATTAGTGGACTGGAGTTCTGCTGTAGTGACCCCTAACTGGGAAAAGCCAAAAGAAGACCTATGGCATTATAATGACATATTGAACATGTTTCCACCTGAACATTTGCACATAAAAGTAGAGAAAGAAGACCTATGGTATTATAATGAAATATTGACATATTGAACATGTTTTCCACCTGAACATTTACACATAAAAGTAAAGAAAGTCAGGCCCATGCGCTCAGCATTATGTGTCTGACATTTACATTTACTCTGCATTCTACTCATGTTATCACATTGGTGTCATTTGTCCTGTTACAGTACAACTGTGCGAATGTGATCTTTGCAGAAGTAAGGAGAGTAAAGCATGGGAGACTACAAACAACTGCCTGCAAGAGAAGAGTTTTGGTATTACCAGTGTACCATAAAATGTATTTAATTTTGCCATGGCTATGATGTCTTTTTCTGCATTTCTAAGTGGTATATATGCTATGAGTAATGGCCACTCTGTCACCAGAGGCATCTAACCCCCTGACAAAATGTTAACTAAAGAGTGCATCATGGTTCTCCCCTAAAATAGTAAATGTAACTTAAACCTTATCAGTAAGGTTGTTTCTCTCTGACGCATCCTCTGTAAGTATACTTCTGAATATTAATAGTGTTAAACAAGTAAATGAACATGCAGAACCACTAATGAGTCACACTTGCAAGTCATTACCTAGCCAAAGGTCTTAATACTTGCTCTCATACTGCTCAGGTGTGTGCACGTCATCATATAGGTACTAGCATCATATGTACCTGGCCAGCACCTCGAGCAGATGGAGTGATTTAGGAATGATAATGAGTTGAGACTTAACATTTCAAGTGCTGGGCTATATAATAAGTGGAATATGGGACTATGGAACTTTCATCATGCTGGGGAAGATGGCTTGGTTTTCCAAGTGCTGACCAATAGAACTGTAGCTAACAGTAAAACAAGTTATTTACAAGTACCACTTCCAAGTTTACATTTTGAATCCTTTTATTTGCAAAGACTGCTGCCTAATCTTGCAAAGTTATGATTTTATAGTGAGCAAATTAACTTTTATTACAGTTTTCATTTACTTATAGGTCAAAGAGTTTGTGCAACAGTCTTAGGATGTTCAGTCATATCTGACTTGTAACAGCTTATGTGGGTTACTGAGACATTAACCATCATTCTCTGCTTATGCTGTTATAACTACCTAGAGATGTCTAAAGTATTCTTCTATGTACATAAAATCAGTTTGTTCAACTCTGTCATCATTCTGTAGTTACAGGTTTTATCCTTTAGTGTGTGGGGGGGTCCGCATATGGGTATATTACACGACTAGCACTGATATATTCAGAACTGTTTGGTATTATTATAATCCATGCTTGCATAACAAGTAGTTGCTTCCTAGGATTAGATCAGCTTGTTAGCCCTACCACCACCTGGTATGTTTTTTTGAATGATACACATTTTTTTCTATCACTACAGGGTTATAGCTCCCAAACTGAAAAAAAGAGAGGTTAGTCCCATTGAAACCTTCATTTCCAGATGCTGAGAATGAGGTCACAGTCTAGATTCATCGTTATCATGGCCCATGGTTCTTAGATCCTTATTTAGCAGACAAGCCCTTCTATGACCATGTCTGGCAGCAGGTGGTTAATGACGTGAATGCTCTGAATGGCCAGTGTCATGACTATCCTAGTATCAGTCTTAAGGTCACTGATATGATTAAAAAGGCTACTGACAAAGCCAAGGTTGTGGCATGGGAGTGACAAGGTACTTGGGGTAGGTCTTCTACCAAACCACCTCTCATGGAGACAGAGGAGTTCCAGTTGACTGTAAGGGATCCAGGCAGCAGAGAAGAGTCCCATAGTGCCATGAAGGATATTGGAGCAGAGGTGGAGGAAATCTAGATTATTTCCATTAGTGATGCTCCATGTATGCCACTCAAATATATACAGTCTTTAAAGTTTAAGGTTTCTATTATTTTTTTTTACATTGCATGCACATAACCTCTCTTACCAGCTGAAATGTGTGTGTCTAGGGGCATCTGGCATTGAAGTACAATGACCACCTGCACATGTTATGAGTATACATTTATTGTCATTAGTTTTATATGTATCTGTATCTCTCTCTCTTAATATATATCTATATATCTGTATGTATGTATATATATAAATATATATATATATATATATATATATATATATATATATATTTATATATATATATATATATATATATATATATATATATATATATATATATATATCCATACATATCTCTAGATACAAATACAGCTATATATCTATTAATATCTATATAAATAAGTACAGGTATAAATAGATACATATCTATATACGGGGTCTATATTAGAACACCGAACATTCAAAATATTGAGTATTTTAATATCGAACCCTAGCAATTGAAAATACAAAACATTGAACATTCAGAACAGCAAATTTTTTCCTAGGGAAAAAATTTGCGGTTCCAAAACACATACACACAACACAAGCACACCAAACAAACAGCAATCCACACACATACACCTAAACTCTTACACCTAGCCCTACACTAAACTATAAATACACCACTAACTATCCACTTACCTTAACCCAAACCCTAACCCTAAGGTCTGTCACTATCACACAGTCACCTCACCTGCACCCTAACACTAACTTGCCTACACCGCCCTAACCCTCACGTCCACACAATTGCACACTTACCTGATCTGCGCCCTAACCCTAACTCACCTAACCCGCCCTAACTCACATGTCCACACAATCACTCACTTACCTGAACCCGACCAGTTACTTTCCACCAGAGTGCTGAAAATATTTGGTTTTCTGTTTCTTCAATATTTTCAACGTTCACTGAAAACAGGTCGACATTAGAACACTCGACATTTCAAATGTTCAGTGTTCTAATATAGACCCCTATATACATATATTAGTTCCTGAGGTTATTTGCACTAGCTTTTGTTACTGAATTATTTAGGTGTAGGTAGTATATTATAATCTCATTTGTATTTCTTCTATTTTTCTGTTTTCTTGGTATATTCACAGGTGAGGCTGGCATCAGAACTGTGGACCTCCATCCACCTGTTGGTAGAGAATTATTAGCCTCTTAAAAAGTTCAGTGGTGATGATCAGGCACCATCTGGGGTTGCAGAGGGTATGTCTGACATGAATAGTGTAGCTTCTACATCACTTCCTTACATTCAATCATAATGTCTATGCATACACATGTCTCAGTGTCATAGGTATGCCAGTGCACACTGAGTGATCTGAGTTTGAATAGGTTGATGTGGATACAGTTGATAAATGTATTGTGATTACCTCAGTTGCAGATCTGGTGGAATCTCCCCCTAGCCTTCACTAGAGTAAAGTAGCACACTGGGGTTTCAGTAGAGGTGCTCAGAGAAGGTATGCTTTCTGCCCTCCAGCTGCTCTTGATGTATCAGGATCTGCCCATCAGCATATGCTCAGAGACATCACTGAGGCACATGCAAGTTCTACCAGAGCCTCATAAGAGATAGTCAGAGTACTGCATATGCTGCATTCTGACATGAGAGACTGCATGATACCTGTATATGTCTCTTTGGACAGGATGAATGACACACTGTATGGTACAGTGTCTATTACTGAACATCTGAGGAGAGAGTGACAGTATCCATGAGGCCAGTCAGCCAGTACATCATCAGATGTGAGCTGATGTGGAAATGGGCATGCCAGATCACATTTCCACTGTGGTACTACTTCCACTGCTATCTCAATGATAGAGGTGTCCACATCAAAAAGTGCTAGCAATGTGGTCATGGTCATGGATGTAGTCATGATGACAACTTGACCAGCAGACATTGTTCACATTCCTGTAGCACCCAAACTTATAGCTACTGTCATGGAACTAGCAGTACAACTCTTGGCAGAGGTTGCTCAGGTGGTTAAGGGCATCAGCAATAAACTGGATTTTCAACCATGCATGGCTTACACATGTCCATGATACTAGGGTATGGTGCTATCGCAAATGCTGTAGCTGCGTTCCTGCTGATCCACACATAATACATGTCACACTGAGCATGATGCATCAAACACGCAAACACACATACACCCACACACACACACACACACACACACACACACACACACACACACACACACACACACACACAATATTCTTTAAAACTGACTTCTTTACATCTGGGGATAATGGTCCTGACAGTGCATACTTGCTCTAACCTTAACGCTCACTCAAACACACACTTCTTTTGAAAAAGGGCTGTTCTTTTGCACCCCTCCCCCCCATATATATATATATATATATATATATATATATATATATATATATATATATAAACACACATATATATATATATATATATATATATATATATATATATATACACTGTGCAAATGATATGACAGTGCCCTGCCCTTTGCAGATGTCTGTGATTTAGGGTTACCTAGGCCTGGCACACTGAGTGGTCAGCTAATGCTTGTTTAGTCAAATGTCATGTTTTCATCAGCTATATAATAATTTTCAGTTTTGCTTAGTCTGCTTCACTTCAGTAGTGTCATTAGTTGTATTGGTCATAGCTGTTGCATTATTATTAGTAGTATAGCTTGCTCAGCACTTTATGCAGATGATGTTGACATTGCCCTGACCTCTGCTGGGGTTTCTCATGTATAATGCACAATAGGGGGCAGGCATTTTGTGATTTTTCAAATACACTTTTTCTTTGTGCTACTGGATTGCAGTTTGTCATTTCTGTCTTAATTAATTCTCTTTTCTTTTGTAGTCATAAGGATGTATATATATATCTTTGAATGTCTACCTGTGTAGATGATGCTTGCATTGCTCTCCTTCCTGTGGGTTTCTTTGACATGGGACTACTTATGCTTGATGCACAGGGTGGAAACACAATACATATGCAAGTAAAACATTTGTGTCATATTCGAATACGTCATAGTTTATTTGGTCTGTATTTGATGCATCTATCAGTCATAGTTTTACCATTCTGTTATAGACAATCATAGCTGGATTTTACTGAAGTACAGTACATAAACATAGGTTTATGTTTAATGCTGCGGTGGTACGGCGGTAGCATTGTTACCTCACAACAAGAGGTTCTCCCGTTTGATTCTCGGCTGGGCTTGGGAGTGCCTTCTGTGTGGAGTCTGCATTTCCACCCCGTGGTTGGGTAGCATTCGAAAGACATGCGTGCGTAAATGGGCATGCCTTTGTTGAAGGTTGGGTGTCGAGCTGGCACCTCGGCTTTTCGTAAAAATCTACTGCCAATCATTAGTGGACTGGAGTTCCGCTGTGGTAACCCCTTACAGGGAAAAGCCGAAAGACAAACAACAATGGTACATAAACATAGGTATGCATTATTTGTTCATCACAGGTTAATCACTCACCTCTGTTACTGCTTCTGATAATACCATACCTGGAGTTACCAATGCCTGATGCTCACTGCAGCTAACCATTGCATGGGTAAGCAAATATTGGTTTGTTTGTGTGCATCCATGTTACTGTTTGTATGTGCTTTGCTCATTTTTTTCTAAATATATGCTGACTGACTGGGCTATTTGTAGCCTCTTAGCTAGTGTCATGGTATATTGTGAATGTCTCCATCTGCCATTAGCATCCCCAGCTCCAGATCCCTCATCTGTGTCTGATGGCCTTGCTTCTGATCTGAAAACTGTGGTCCCTGTCCTGGGACACCCTGCTGCAACAGCTCTCTGAGTATAATGTTAGGAAAATGGTACAGGCAGTTGTATTTTGGCAGAGGTGGCAGGGTCATGTTGCAGGGCACTTCCAGATATGGCTAGACAGCAGAACTGTGATTTGGGCAGTCCATAAGGATTGAGTTTTGCCTGTGTGACCTTTTTCCCTTTGGCTTGGATGTTAGTTGAGATATTTTGCACGTATCTTAATTTATATTGGCATCAACTGGGTTTAAAGACGTAGTATTTCTAAATTATAGCCAAACTATCCACTTATGCTGTGTTGTCAAGGTCAATAAAAAGTCTAAAACATACATGTCCACAGGTAGTGGCATATGGCTTTATTGGCCTGAAAGCAACTATAAAGACTTAAAAAGTAAAAAAAAGTCATGGACATTCAAAACCCATGTCGCTAAAACAACTGATAGCCATAAGTCCATTTGCATATATTCCATGGGCCTCCATTACAGGCAGTATCAAACAGTGAAAACTCTATTTTGGCTGGATTTTCCTTACAGTTTTTTTCACTTTTATTATCTTTCTATTTTCTCTTTTCTTTTGCCTCTACCACTACACCTTCAGCTGTAAACTAACTTACGTCCTTAATCCTCTCCTATTCCTTACACTCCCTTTTACTTTCCTCATCTTCTTACTTATCTACTATTATCTCAACCTATTATCAATACTTTTTCTATTTATATACCTAAAATTTCCTTCTCCATTTCTGTTCTTGCTGTAGTGATATTCAACCTCATTTATGCCAGCATGCAAACTGAATCTATTACTTTTGTATTTCCAAGTATTGCATGCTGTACGACTACTAACTGATGGAGAAATATTTTGCTATTTTGTCTCACTATTACCTGTAAAGTAGTGTTTAATATATTTAATTGTTGTAGTTATTTAATGTTAAAAAAAATATTTGTGACTCTTCTTCCTGGGCCTCCAGTGACAATGGGACAAGTGCCCAGTCAGACTTTACACCCTGAGTCCCACGGAAGCTCTACTGCTCAGACACAACCTTGGGGAACAGAGAACACTAAGCAAATGTAAGTCAGAGAAATCAGCAGACTGAGATGAGGTCGCAGCAGATATGATGGAGATGTTATGTGAAATGGCTTCGCAGGATACTCATGGCAGTATGGAGAGAAAAGTGTATCCCAGATGATGAAGATTAAGCACTGTATTGCCAATGTCCAAGAGCAAAGAGACATTCAGAACTGTAGAGGTATCAAACGCCTGTCACAATGCATGAAAATGATGGAGAGGGTGAAAACATTTGCTGAACAGTAAAAAGTAAGAAAGGAGATGAGCAATTATTATTCAGGTCAGAATGTAGCACAACCAAATCAATGTTTTTAATGAGACAGATAGTTGAGAAGATGCTAGAGATGAAGAAAGAATCCAACTGTTAATTCTTAGACTTGGAGAAAGAATATTATAACAAGGTCTCAAGAAAGCTGATCTGGACAGTCCTGTGATGGTTTTGAAGTCTATCGAATGCTGGTAGAATTAGTACAGGCTATGTACAAGGCCCCGGTAATACTAGTACAGATACTGTTTGGACTCACAAAGGGGTTTCCAGTGGGAGTGGATGCACATCAGGTTTCAGCTCTGAGACCAGTTCTTTTCATACTGGTGATGCACTACATCAGCAACAGGTAAGAGGGGTGAGATCAACAAAGCTGTTGTAAATAGATGATGTAGCATTACAAGCAGACTCTGAACAAGAGCTTAAGCAAATGTTTGGAGAACAGAATACAACACTGAAGGCACATGGGAATAAAACTGAGTACAGACAAGGCAAATGGCAATAAATGGGGGAAGTCAGAAAATACGGAAAATTGAGATGGATGGGAAATTAGTGGAACAGTTTAACAGCTTTAATTATCTGGGAGGGGTGGATGAGGCGAAGGCAAGTCTGAATGAAGAAGTCAAAGCTACAATCAGAGGGGCTGCAGCCATCTGGCACTTAGTCAGGAATATTGTGTTACAGAAGAAAGACAAAAAAGCTGAAAATAGGGAGTAAAAAATCTGTATTGTGACCAGTATTACTATATGGCACAGAAACCTGGGCAGTGAAAGTAGAGCAAACAAAATGCATGATACAGGTGATAGGATTTATTCTGAGGGGCAGATGAAGAAGAAATGAGGACATCAGAACAGAAGCCAAACTAACTCCAACTGCAGATAAGGTCAAAGAGAACAGATTATGGTGGTTTGAGCAGATATGCAGGAAAGCAGAAGAAAGCCTGGTGAAGAAGATTTGGGGAGAGACGAAGAAGGCAAGAGAAAATAAGAGAACCCAGTAAAGAGGTGGATGGATTGCATGAGAAAACCTGAGACAGTCAGTCATGACCACTGAAGAAGGTAGGAGAGTGGTATTAAACCGAGATATATAGTGACAGTTGATGTAAAACCCCAACCCCATATAGAAAATGGGGGAAAAGGGGGTTGATCTGCAGAATCCTTTATAAACACATTCTATGAACACCTTCAGGAATGCATGGATCATGCGATCCCAAATAAAACCAAGACCCAATCCTCCAAAGGCAGACGTCCTGTCTGGTGGACCCCAGCCATAAACAAACTATACAATAGAAGGAGGAAGCTACTAAATGATAGAGCAAAATCCCAAAAAGGGAAGGCATCACTGATCAGTATTAGCAAAAAACTACGGGCACTCATAAAATTGTCTAAGGCCAGCTTCGAGAGAAAAATTGCACAGGACACTAATGATAATCACAAGGCTTTCTTTAGTTATGTTAGGAACCTGGGTGGTAATTCCCAGATATGCTCAGAATTAGTCCAAAATGACAAAAATACACTGAACCCACAGACATTGCCAACATCCTAGCTGACAGGTTCAGCGCAAACTCCCCACCAAAGGGCAAATATCTATCCCAGCAGAGTGCTGCCCCCTGACATCTCAGATGCTCAGGTAAGAGCCACCCTCTCCAAAGCAAAAACACAGCATCAATGGGACCAGACGGTGTCCCGGGCTGCATCCTACATGAACTCCAAGAAGAGCTAAACCCAAACATAAAACTACTGTTCAGTCTCAGCCTTACTACAGGATATGTGCCCAAAGAGTGGCGTACAGCAACAGTGGTCCCTCTCCATAAAGGTGGTGCCTCAACGGATCCTGGAAACTATCGCCCCATAAGCCTGACTAGCTTGGTCTGCAAAGCTATGGAAAGGATCATCATGGACCTCATAAATAAAGATATTGGGGACCTACAGACACTGGATGCTACCCAGTTCGGCTTTGTTAATGTCAGATCCTGCCTCTTAAACCTGGTTGATTTCTTTGAAACAGTCACCAAGGCCATTGACGAGGGGAAGGTGGTCCACACAGCCTACCTGGACCTCGCAAAAGCCTTCGATACAATACCCCACTTGGGCATTATAGATAAGCTCACCAGCTTAAATATAAACCCCTATGTCACTAGATGGATTGCAAACTGGCTCAAGGACAGAACCCACATGGTTAAAATTGCTGGAGCCATGTCAGACTCCAAACCAGTTACAAGTGGTGTCCCACAAGGCTCAGTCCTGGGACCTCTCTTGTTTGGTATATATTTCTCTGAGGTACAGGCTAACATGGAAGGACTGTGGCTGACCAAGTTTGCAGATGACTGCAAACTGGGCGCCATAATCGACTCTCCAGCCGACACAAGCATCCTCCAAAAGGGCCTCATAGAAACAGACAACTGGTGCCAGAGCCATGGCCTCAAGCTAAATGCCAAAATGTGTATAGTCATCCCCTTTGGCAAAAACAAAGTGCCCACAAATTACCACATAGGTGGTAATCCATTAAGTACAGAAGTAGTAATTAGGGACCTGGGGACCCAAGTTGATAGCAATCTCTCATTTGACAACCACGTGGCCAAAGTGGTTAGAAAAACATTTTATATAGCCCACCTAATCATGAAGGGATTCACATCTAGATCAGGGGAGGTCATCGTGCCTCTTTACTCATCCCTCATCAGGCCCATAATTGAGTACAATGCCTCTTTTGGGATGTACCTTACCAGACACCTGCAGCAACTGGAAAGACCCCAAAAGTACCTCACCAAGAGGATCAAAGGGCTCAAACAGATGCCATATGCTGCCCGGTTAAAGAAACTCCAGCTCTACTCAGTGGCATACCGCCTGTTCAGAGGCAATCTGTGCCTGATGTGTAAAGCCATGTCCAACCCAGAATTAATGGACATGCTGCACCTCAGAAAATCCAAATCCCATCGAGCTACGCACTGGAGAGACTTGAACCTCAGCACTGAAATAAATAGGACATGCTGGAGGGACAGATTCATAACCCAGAGGCTCCCTTCACTCTGGAATAAAATCCCAGTCCAGGTTAGGCAGAGTCCCTCATTGACTCTCTTCAAGAGGAATCTTGATGAGTGGATGGGAGATCATAGGTTTACCCCGGGTATCACTTCTGTGTCACTGTTAGACAGAGGCACAGTATACTAACCTCGAAAAAGGGCATAGCAAAATAAATTTAAAATGGGTGGCGAAAGCCAAACACATTCAGGCTAGGCTTATAAATGCCCTAGGGCAGATAGCCTAGTATGAACCTATGAACCTATGATGATGATGATAAATACAGTTGAAGCAGAAAAGTTTCAGAGGATGGCATTCAGGATGGCAAAGAGAAGAGAAGGGCTACTGTTGTAAGTCAAGGCGATCAAAACAAGCATGAAAAAGATTGGAAAAGGCAGATGGGATATATATGCATATCATTTTTTAAAAGAAAGAGGGAAGTAGTATAAATGAGAAAAAGGGAGGGGAGAGGAATTGAGTAAGTTTAGATGGCAAATAGATGGATCTAGCTTTAATTCTGGCTTGAAGTCATTTTACTCCACAGACAAGCAGTGGACTGTTGGTACAGCTAATAAAAGAGAGTCGAGGAGCAACACACTGCAGAAGGATTAAAGGTTGGTTGTGATAAATGGAAACAATACACTTAGGCAGCCAGTGCTAACATTAGCCACTGCACCCAGACAATTTTGATAGACCACAACTGCACCCAAATGGGTTTGATGAACCACAAGTCTCTTATTTGAATTTCTCAAGAGTCCATATTAGAGTAACCTTGGTTCAACATATTTATTAAGTTTGCAATAAACAATCAACATGACCTGGATTCACACCTCTCAATCTCTTAGCACAAGAAACATATAAAGTCTAAAATAGTATGTGCGGGGGGGGGGGGGGGCAGGGGCACAAACATATGGACAGATTTTAAATATTGCTCATAAATTTAGAATGCTGCTAGAATAACAGCATCTGTGTCAGGCCAGAATGCATTTTCTGAAGGATATGAAGTCTGAAACTGAAATGTGTGTGCCATTATTAAATGACTTCAATCCACAGTGATTTGCCAGAAAATGAAAAATTTTATGAGGAACAGACCCAAAATATGAGGCAAAAATCTGTACATTTTGTGAAAATCTGAACAGTTCAGAGGTGTGCCTGGAATGCAAAGCCAGTTGCCCAGTTTTAAAAAAATTACTGTAGGCCTCAAACTGTACATTGATTTAATGAGCTTTGCAATGCAAATCAATAGCTGTGTGATAACATAAATCAAAAAGCAGCATTCTCTGAGTTAAGTGTTGTGCCATTTCTTTTCACATTACATCATACTGACAATGCAACATGTTACTGTCTTTTCTGGGACTATGCTAAATATCCCATGATTTGCTTAACTGGTTTGATTTACTTTAAAATAACATATATAAGTTTACCATTTCCCCTCTTTATTAGCTGATATTGGATACTACTGTGCTTCTGGAATACTGCAGTCGCCACTTGCATTTTCAAAATAACCTATTAAAAGTCAAAAGATATGATAATACAAATACAAAAAACAATGAGCAATAAGATAGTTAATGTCTATTTTAACATATATATATATATATATATATATATATATATATATATATATTTGTGTGTGTGTGTAATTTCTTGTTTAGCTGTAAAACACAACACAGGTGTCTACTTCATTAGTATAACCTCAAATAATAATTTCTATTCACACTTAAGAGTATTCCCTATGAGTATTGATAGCCAGTCATAACAGTGTTTCCTTTGGCTTATTAACTTACCTTTTGCATACTAGATATAAAATAACTATCTCAGAAATGCAGAGTAAGAAATAACATGAAGTGTGGAAAGGCTGGCACTTTGACACCAACGTATAGGGCAGGGTGAACTTGAAACCTGATGTTATTTTCTTTACATCTGACAAGTTATTCTGGACTGTCTAAGACTAGATTACTAAGCAGCAGTATTTAGAAGGATGTGAAGTGAGTCAGACATTATGACCTCTAAATGGTCTTTGTACTTTGCTGGGCAAGCAAGAGACGCATTCCTGTTGACATACAGCAATGCAGTGTTGATGACTTAATCAAGCAGCTGATGGGCATTCTCTGACTTTCACCTCATGTACCAGAGTTTTCATGATAAAGACGAGACTGGGGATGGTGGAAGCATGTCACTTTGTAGCTGTTTGATGCCTCCACTTCACAGCTGCTTTATTGCACTGCACTGTCATACTCTGTAAAGTAAAGCATTTTTACTTGATAAAATAGTTAGGATATTTACTGGGTTGAGTCAATGTTTAGTGAGTACAGTCATGGCTAGTATGAAATTAGGCAACAAAAAATTTAAATTCAGAGAAGAGACAAAATTAGCATTGTTTGCACACATGTACCTTGGCATGATGATAATATCCTGGACACAGAAAAATGAGGACTAAATGATGGAATCAAAGTAAAAAAGTGTGCTAATAAGTCAATGTGTTTGTGTGTCTGTGCAGACGCATGGAGTTTCTGCAAAAGCTGTGTAGGTGTGTGTGTGTGTGTGTGTGTGTGTGTGTGTGTGTGTGTGTGTGTGTGTGTGTGTGCATGTGTGTGTGCATGCAGTAACTCATCTAGATCTGAACCCAAAGGCTGCAGTTCTAGTCACAGGTAGGGAATGACGTCTATGAAACACCAGCAAGAAACCTACTTTGCTGACATGTTGTGTCAGCCTTTGGATGTGATGCTAAATGCTAAATACAGATTGTTCATTCCAGTCCTGGAATCCTGATAATGGTTCTCTTATTAGTTATCCTAGTTTCACAGTTTCATAGTTTATTAATATTGCATATGTGCCAAAATGCCAATTAAGACTCATCCTCAGGATTTGTTAAATAAGCCATTTGTTCCATCCCTAGAGCTAGTGAACATTTAAGTTTAGTCAGTGTATTGTTTTATGTTATGTATATCCATAACGTGTTCCTTAGACATACTATGGAATGCAAAATAAACTTAGTTCTTAAAGTATTTTGGCATTTTTCAATTCTAAACATATGCCCACCACCTCTAGAGGAAAATATAGTTTGAATCAGTTCAATGTTCAAAGAACATGAAACACTTCTTCATGAAAGGCTTTAAAAGCTAAACATTTCCTGGGCTAAGCCTGAAATTGGTCAAGATCAGTGTACCACCATGGTAATCAAATATATAAAAAATAATCCCATATCTGTCTTTAACTAATTGAAAACATATCAAGTAATTCTAGTCTTAACACTAGAGAGAAAAAAATTCCTTTAGCTTGTAATTCTCTTGTGTATTGCCTCTGAAGGGATTCCAGGGTAAGCATATCATACCAAATATATAAGCAGAACAAGAAATTGTGATAAAAATATAAGAAACCAGGGCATTAGAGGAATTCCCCTCATCTCTGGGAAAACAAACACTGATTAAGCTGCTATTTACAGAATTTTTACTTGTGATGGCATTGTTGCCACACATTCAGACATTTTCAAAAAAATTAAGTGGCTTCCCTACACCTAATCTACAGTAAAGTAAACAATGCTCCATTTTGATGGATTCGACCCCCTGTTGCTGAACTTCAGGATCACTGTTACTTATAGGAAGTCCCTAATGGAACAGTTTCTATGTGTGCTAGCAACCCTAGATAGGAGAGATGGACGTGATCAGCTAAGTTCCATTTACCCATTCCAAGTGGAGGGTATCAGTGACATCACACTGTCCCAAGTGGAAGGAGTTAGTGACATCACACTGTAGAAGCAACATCTAGTAAGGGAATATATAGTACTCCAGTGAAGAGAGACCTGAGAGTGAGCAAACAGCCAAGAGTGCTTACAATCTGTCCAAGTACTGTGAACATGGAGAGCTACACACTTGCTTCATCTTAAAGTAACAAGCATTGCACAGTACATGCTGGCTTACAGGAAATACTTATTACAGGAGGGATATTAAGAGCATCCAATGAAAATGTAACCTCTCTGGTTGACAGCCACAGTCCCTGGCTCTTATTTCTCCCTCTTGGTATCTTATAATGCCAGGAGTACGGAACTCCTGATAGATTTCTATCTCTCTGCCTACAATATGTTATACTAGTTAAACTGCATTATATGGTGTTTCCTCTGCTCAAGTTTGCTTAAGATAAGTATGCAATATGGCATAATATGCATTTATGTGCACACACATTGCTAATTTATTTTACCTTATCTGATTGCATTACCTTCTTTTCCCTGATTCATTCCATTTTGATAAGTATATTGAGCAAGCAGAATGTACTTGTAGATCCTGAAATAAGTTAATTAATGGGTATTTTCCTCAGCTTTTCTTTCACTTTCCATCCCTATTAGTGAACTCTCTGCACTGGAATATATTGTTTAACAAGTGGCAAATTAGCTGCTCAAGCAAGCAGTGTATAAAGTATACCCTCCATTTATATGATAAGTTGGGTTTACAAACAGCTGCAAACCTGAAATGCAAATTACCTGAAGGCAATGAAAGCTTCAGCTCAAAAAGATAGAGCAACCAATGCATCTTATCCCTTCCATATTGGAATGGGCTGTGTTCATGCAAACCAATCTGTTTCTGTGTCTAATGAGCATTCTTTTGAAAGATAATACTTCCTCTAAAGTTAACCCTGTCTAAAAAGTTACAAAGGACACATTCAGAAATGTTCCAAATGTGCTGAAGCAGATTTGAGAGAGGGAGTTTTATAAGCACTACAGGCATTATCTAGGCAGTTGTACAATACCCTTCGTGATGATAGGAGGTAAGGAGGTACTGCCAGCAATGCCAGGAGTAGTAGTGCAAGTTGACGTATGACTTGTGCCACCACAACTAGCTGGAATTTTGTAAAAAATTATATGTCATTTGTATATAAAACTGATTTGAACAGATGCTTGTGCCAAAAATGTATTTGTAAGGTTTGCTTGTGTTAGAATGTATCAACAGTGCACCCTGCTAGAATGAAAAGAAATGTACATGTATTATTGTAACTGAATTAAATGTGTATGTATTAATAGAGGATACTGGGATAGCAGAGGTTAACCAGCTAGCTTACTTTAAGAAAAATAAGGGAAATGTAAATGAGATGCTAAACCATTAAAACATCACCCCACAGTGTTAAATAGGACCAGAGACGTGAGTCTGGAAGAAGCCTTTGTTCATTAGCTCAGTAAAAAGGGGGGAAGCCCAAGGCACTGCCACAAACATTTAGATGTGTATTGTAGCCATCTATGCTAAGTTTTTGTCTCAGCTTCAAAGGAGGATATTGTGAGAATCTGGAGTCAGGTGACCAGATGGTATCATTCTGCAAGCCCTCTTGGATATTGTATTCTACAGGAGTAATCTCTGATAATTGAGTTTTCCATTTTGTGGAACCTGACTAGAGAGACTGCTCATGTATTTCATTGTGCCTTGCTCTGTCAAGTAAGTTATCAAGGAATAGTAATTATCCTAGATTCAGTCATGAATATAGTGAAACTTAGTTTAGAGGTTGTTTTCTTCATTTGAATGAGTTTGTCCATCAATGTTATTTTCAATATTTCCTGTGATTTAAACTCTGTGGTTTACTGTAGATATATATTTAGTATTCTCTTTTTATTATTAAATATTTTTAAACTTTTCATTGTGAATGATCCTTTTTTACAAAATATTTAAGCTTTGAGAGTATTTTCACATATTTATTTGGTGATAACTCTGGCCACTCTTGAAAGCCTTGCTGTTTGATCACCATTACCATTTGTATTAATATTAACTTCACTCAGCATAATTGGATACCCTTTTAAGAGCCTTATAGTAACTGACTGGTTGCAGGAAATCTACCTTATAGTCTGGGCAAAGTTGGTAGAGCAGGTAATCTGCGCCAACTTTTCCCAGATATGTGTGTGTGTGTGTGTGTGTGTGTGTGTGTGTGTGTGTGTGTGTGTGTGTGTGTGTGTGTGTGTGTGTGAATTAAATCTCAAAGAGTGTGTGTTTCAGCTACTTGGGGCAGGAGCACTAAGCACCGGTATCACAGTGCTAGTGTGGAGCCTTATTGGAGACCTGGGTAGAGGCAGATAGAGACTCCAGGATGAGTGTGTTCCCTGTGTGCTCTTAAGGGAAACTGTGCTTGATGCAGAGAGGTCTACATCTGGAAATACTGAGTGTATCCATTTGTATTCCGGGTGCATGTTCCTCTGCAGTGTCAGTGGTTAGATTTTAGGCTCCTTGATTACTGGCCCAGCATAGGGACGTGACATATTGGTGAGCAGTGGTGGGATATTAATTGAACTCCTGTAGCCTGTAAGCAGCTGCCATTAAAAAAGGTGTACTCTCAAGCAGCCACAAAGTAGACATTCAGAGTTTCATATTACAATAGTTTTATTTATTTACTTTTTGTTAGCTTAGTTAGTCAGGGAGAGCAGGCAAGAAGGTCAGCAGATGATTATGGCAAGCTGACAAGGAATCAGTTGGCTGATATGTGCCAAGCCAAAGGACTGGTGTATGCCAACCTAACTAAAGGGGAAATTATTGGAGCCTTAATCACAGCTGCAGCACAGATGAGCAACCAGGAAGACAACCAGTCTGGCATTAGAGATGTACAGCTCTCAGAAACAGGACAGTTCAACTTTTCCTTGGATGACTTAAAAATCCATCTGGAGTTAAAGAGACTTGAACTAGAGGCCAAACAGTTGGAATTAGAATCAGTAGAGTGAATGCGGCATTTGGAGGCTGAAGAAAATGAGAGACTGTGGCATATGGAGGCTGAAGAAAAGTAGAAGCAGCATCAAAAAGAGAGGGGGATGCTGACTCTTTGCCAGGATCATGGAGGTAATCAGGAAAGAACAACCAAACCCCAAAATCCATAAAGGTCAGAAAATGTCTTCCACAGTTTACAGAGGGTGATCATTTTGATAATTTTATTCATATATCTGAAAGGGTATGTAAACAGTATAATTCTGATCAAGGGCTCGGAGTATGGTTCCTGACCCCCTTCCTACATGGAAAAGCTAAGACTAATGTTTCTAAATTGTTTGATACTGACTGCTAATCTATGATACCATTACAAATGTTTATTGGAATGTTTTAAGTTAACACTGGAAACTTACAGAAAAAAGTTTCATGAGCATAGACGAGCATAGACGCAAAGCAGATGAAAGAGTATTTGATTATATTGCAAAACAAAGCTATTATTTTCATAGGTGGAAGAGTAGGTGTCAGCCCACCACTTTTGAAAAGCTGGCAGACCTTTTGGTGAGGGAACAAGCCCTCAGCACTTTGTCTGAGGACATGAGGACCTAGTGAGCAGATAGGAAATGCAACTCTGCAGATGAAATGGGGAAAAAGGGGATCTCTACTTAGCAAGCAGGGCATCACTGCACAGGAAAGGGATACCTAGTGCTGCACATGGATATAAGGGGAACCCATGCTGGGCAGCCTAAACCACCCCAACCGACTCTGCCAGTAACAGGGAAAGCCACTAGTTCAGGTACATGGCCAGGATCAAGGGTTAAATGTTCTAAATGTAACCAGTGGGGCTATGTAATATATAAAAGTCCATGGAGGCAAGGTGGGGAAAAAAGGTGGGGGAACCATCAAGTGGGAATAACAAAATCTCAGTGGTAAGTTATCAGGGATAAAACAGGGGTGTCAAACTACCACCAGAGTTTGTATCCTATCTTGGTGAATGGAAAACAGGCCACTGCCAAGACAGACACAGCCTTTGTTATAACCATTGTGAAGCCTGCAGTGGTTAAAAGAGGAGTAGTACTTGCTTGGTCAGTCCACTCCAATCAGACCTTTAGGAAGAATTCTATTGCAAGTGCCTTTGGCCAGGGTTCACCTTGATTGGGAGAGTTGAAAAGGAAGCAAGCAAGTAGGTGTATTTGAGGATATCCCTGCAGATGTCTTGATAGGAAATAATTCTGATAATGCAGTACCTTGTGTTCATGCAGTGACACACAGTCAGACTTGGAGACAGGGGTAGACCCAGACAGACCACATGCCTTTAGCCAGGACTGATGATATGGCTAATTCAGGCAGGGAGCTAGCCTTTAGCAGTGTGCTTAAAGATGAGCCACAGCTGCTGGTAGGGACTGATGTTTCCTTGGACAGTGTGACTTCAAGGGCAGAGGTGAGTGGTAGTACCCAGACTGACAGTGAGTCACTGCTGTCAGAAGATACCAGACTTCCTGTGGAAGGGGAGCTGGGAAAAGTCACAAAGATAGAACTGAGACGGGCTCAGCTCTCAGACCCTACATTACAAAGGCTTGAGGAAGGCTAGGGATGCACATGATTTTCAACTAATAAGGGAGTCTCTGTACTGAAACAAAACATAGTGAAAGTTTTGAAATATGAGGAGAATAAATCTAAGATGATTTCCCTTCTTAGTCTAGCAGAAGCATATCGGTGCCAAGCGGGAATGGAAATCAAACCAGAAATAGATAAAAATCAGGCAGCAACTGAATGTGCCAAAAACAAAAGAAAGAATATAAGGTGAAGGATAAGATGAGAAGGCAAGAAATGTGGAAAATTTATAAATGTAGTTGCAAGTGTAGAAAACTCCTGGAAGAACCTCATGTTGATCAGGATCCAATGGAGAAATGGTTAAGGAGAGTCAAATTCACACCAAAGATGAAAGGTTAATATTGGTGGCCAAGGATAGTGGGCTACGTACAGGTTGGTTTACAAAGTCCATTGAACATGTGGGAGAAACAGACAAATATAGGTTTTATAAAATAGAATTGGAAACAGACATACACATTGTTGCTGATTGTGACATACTAATTGCAAAAGGACTGTATACTGAAAGGCATAATAAGGGGGCAAGACTGTTGCACTGGGGATTGTACAAACATTATGGTACTGAAGTGGCTGAAAAACACTGGAAACATGAGCCACAAAGCATCATAGAAAATGATGAAGTCTACATGACTTGGAATCACCCATTATCAACAGTCCAAAATACAGATGCAAGAAAACCAGATATACTGGTCCACGAAAAGAAGACAAAAGAAGCATTGATCATTGAAATCACTACAACCAATGACTACAGTGTCTGGTGTACAGAGATACATAGTCATGAAATATCAGAATTTGAAGGCAGAAATTAGAGCAATGTGGAAGAAAGGTACCCAAACAGTCTCAATAGTAGTAGGAGCAATGGGTCTTATAAAAAATAATCTACAATTGTATTTAGATATGTTACCAATACAGATAACTCCATACGAATTGCAGAAGAAGTCATTACTGGACACATTGCGGGTGCTGCAAAGAGCACTTCTGACTGACATCAAAGATTAAAGCAATACTAATTTCACAACCTTTAACCGTATTTTGACTTAGGAATGGGGTACATTCCCGTCATGGTATTAGAAACCCAAAGACTTGGAGAGAAAATTGAACAAAAGGTTAGTATAGAGAGAGTGGACCCCTGAGGGAGGGCTAGAAGGTGAGGTAATACAGCAGTTGGCATTACCCAGGGCCTACCATCTGGCACTCCTAGCAATAGCCATGGCATTCCTTTTGCAGGTCATATGGGCATAAAACATACCAAAAGATGTATTATCCAGAACCTTTATTGGCCTGGGATTGCCAGGATGTAACCAGGTACTGCAGGACCTGTGAGCAGTGCCAAAAAGTAGCCAAGGCAAGAGGCAAGGTCAAAGCTCCTTTGATACCTTTGCTTGTGATTGAGGAGCCATTTCAGAGGGTAGCTATGGACATTGTGGGGCCTCTAAGTACCCTAAGCTCCACAGGGAAGAAGTATATCCTAGTGGTTGTTGATTATGCTACTAGATACCCTGAGGCAGTAGCACTGTCCTCCATCGAGGCAAAGAAGGTGGCAAATGCTTAGCTAGAGATTTTGAGCAGGGTAGATTTCCCAAGAAAAAATACTGGCTGACAGCTGCTGGTTTCATGTCAGACCTGGTCACTTATCTGTGGGGGTGCTGTGGGCTGAAGCATCTAAAGACAACTCCCTACCATCCCCAGACTAATGGTCATGTGGAGAAGTTAAACTCTACACTAAATACCATGTTATGGTCATTTGCAGACCAGTTTAAGAGAGAGTGGGACAAATATTTGTCTAATCTGTTGTTTGCTTACAGAGAGGTACCCCAAGAATTCATAGCTTTTTTACTCTTTGAGTTGCTGAATGGGCAAAGGGTGAGGGATACCTTTAGATTTAATTTGTTACGAGTAGGAGGGTGAGTGTGAATCCCACAAGGAGTGTGTTGTGGCATATGTTCTAAGCCACGGGACAAGGCTCAGGGAGCTCATGGTTTTGGCCCAAGAGAACCTGGCAGGAGCTCAACAACAGAAAAAGGTCTGGTATGACCAGAATGCTTGAGCCAGAGAGTATGTTGTGGGATAGCAGGTGATGGTGCTCATTCCTGTCAGACACAATAAGCTGCAGGCAGGGAGGGATCCTTCAAAGTGGCAAGGAAGGTCAGTGATTTTAACTGTATTGTAGAACTGCTAGGCAGGAGGCAGGGCACAAATTGTACCATATTAACATGATGAAGCCTTACCATTATAGGGAGGCCCTGGTGCTGAGTATTTACAGTTGATGGCAGGAGGAGTCTGCAGGGGATCTGGTGATTGATCTCCTCAGTGATGCTCAGTCTGATACCTCAGTAGAAGATATAGTAATGTTCCAGCAGCTATCCACTATCCTGTTTTGAGAAATCCAAGCAGTGTTACAGGAATTTTGGGACTTGTTCACTGGGAAACCATGGTGCACCCACCTGGTGCAGCACCATGTGGATATAGGGCCCCAAAGGCCTATGAAGCAAACCCCTTATAGGGTGCCTGAGTGAATGAGACAAACCCTGAGGAAGGAGATACAGATGATGTTCGAACTTGGAGTAATCCAGGAGAACAGCAGTCCCTGGGCCTCCCCAGTAGTGCTGGTACCATAGAAGGATAGCAGCACCAGGGTCTATATGGACTACAGAAGACTAAATAGTCACACAGAGTCAGAGACCTAAGACAGATGAAGCCTTAGTGAAGCTGGGTGGGGCTAAGTTTCTGACAATTACTGATCTGACCAAGGGCTACTGGCAGGTGCACTTGACTGCCAACGCTAGACAGAGGTCAGCCTTTGTGACTCCTTTCAGCTTGTATGAGTTCACAAAGATGCCTTTTTGGATGAAAAATGCCCCAGTGCCTTTCCTGCTGCAGATAGAGCATATTCTAGCAGGAGCCTGAGATTATGCCCTTGCTTACTTGGATGATATTGCCATATACATCCATTCCTGGCAAGATCACTTTCAGCATGTCAGGGAGGTGCTGGGCAGATTGCAAAGGGCAGGGTTGACCATTAAGCTCAGTAAGTGTGAGGTGAGTATCGTAGAGATCTCCTACCTGGGATATACAGTGGGTAGTGGTAAGATCAGGCCAGAATCTGCCAAAGTGGAAGCCATTCAGACATGGCCTTCCCCATTACCAGAAAGCAGGTGAGGGCATTCTTAGGGACAGCTGGGTACTATATAAAGTTAGTTCCCAATTATAGTACAATAGCTGGTCCCCTCTCAGAATTGACAAGGAAAAACAGGCCAGATGAGACAGCATGGACCCTAGCATGTGAGCAGACCCTCCAGAAGCTTAAAGGAGCTTTGGGAGGACCCCTGTGTTAGCCAGTCCAGATTTCAGCAAATAATTTGTTATGCAGGTGGATGCTTCAAACCATGGGGTGGAGGCTGTATTTGGCCAGGTTACCTCAGAAAGGGAAGAGCACCCAGTGGTATATCTCAGCCATATACTCCAACCTGGGGGTGTTATGCAGCTGTAGAAAAGGACTGTCCAGCCATGCTATAGGTACTGTAGATACTTCAGCCAAATCTCTATGGAAGGAAATTCACAGTAGTTACAGACCAGAATCTCTTAACATGGCTACATAGAACCAGCCAGCAAAATGCCAAGTCATTAAGGTGGAGCTTAGGATTGCAGACATATGACATGACAGTACAACACCATAGTGTGGTCAGCAATGCCAATGCAGATGGGCTCTCAAGACAGGGAAATGGGGTAACATATTCTTAGATGTGCTTATTTCTCTCGAGCCATGTTTCTCAAAGGTCAATTGAAAAACTAGAGTCTTCAAAGGGGTGACAGGTGTGATAATAGATGGTACTGCCAACCATGTCAGGAGAAGTAGTACAAGTGGATGTATGATTTATGCCAGCACAGCTAGCTGGAATTTTGTAAATAATTATATGTCATTTGTATATCAAATTGATTTGTACAGATGCTTGTAATGAAAAATTATTTGTGAGGTTTGCTTATGTTAAAATGTATCAACAGCACACCCTACTAGAATGAAAATAAATGTACATGTATTATAGTAACTGAATTAAATGTATATGTTTTAAATACTTTAAGAAATAAATAAGGGAAATGTAAATGAGTTGTTAAACCATTAAAACATTACCCCACAGTGCTAAATAGGTCCAGGTAAGGTGGGTCTGGAAGAAGCCTTTGGACATTAGCCCAGTAAAAAGAGGGGAAGCCCCAGGCACTGCCATAAACAATTAGATATGTATCATAGCCATCTATGCTAAATTCATGTTTCAGCTTCAAAGGACAATACTGTGAGAACCTGGAGTCAGGTGACCAGATGAGGTCATTCTGCAAGCCATCTTGGATATTATATTTTACAGAGAGTAATCTCTGAGTATTGAGTATTCTGTTTTGGGGAACCTGACTAGAAAGACTGCTTACATATTTCACTGTGCCTTGATCTATCAAGTAACTTATTAGGGAATAGTAATTCTCCTGGATTCAGTCAGGAATGTAGTGAAGCTTAGTTTAGAGATTGTTTTTCTTTATTTGCAAGAGTCTGTCCATCAATGTTATTTTTAATATTTCCTGTGATTTTAACTCTGTGGTTTACTGTTAGTATATATTTCGTATTCTATTGATCTTTTTTATTTATTATTAAATATATTTAAATTTTTCATTGTGAATGGTCATTTTTAGAAAATATTTAAGTTTGAGAGTATTTGCACATATTTATTTGGTGATAACTCTGGCCACTTCTGAATGCCTTGCTGCTTGGTCAACATTACCATTTGTATTAATATTAACTTTACTCAGCATAACTGGATACCCTTTTAAGAACTTTATAGTAACTGACTGGTGGTAGTCAATCTACCTTATAGTCTGGACAATGTTGGTAGAGTGGGTAATTTGTGCCAGCCTTACCCAGATGTGTGTGTGTGTGTGTGTGTGTGTGTGTGTGTGTGTGTGTGTGTGTGTGTGTGTGTGTGTGTGTGTGTGTGTGTGTGTGTGTGTGTGTCTCTGTGCATGTGTGAAAATTAAATCTCAAAATGTGTGTCAGCTACTTGAGGCAGGGACACAAAGCATTGGTTTCAAAGTGCCATTCGGGAGCCTTACTGGGAACCTGGGTAGAGGCAGATAGAAATGCCCAGACCCTGGGATGAGTGTGTGTACTGTGTGCTCTTAAGGGAAATTGTGCTTGATGCAGAGAGGTCTGCATCTGGAAATACTGGATGTATCCATTTGTATTCCAAGTGCATGCCCCGCTCCATTGTCAGTGGTGAAGATTCAAACTCCTTGATTACTCGCCCAGCATGAGGACGTCACACCCTAACCCACTTCCTATTAAGTTGTTATAATGGCTGACATTCTAAGGAAAATTCCACTAAAAGATAATTGCATATTCACCTACAGTGCTTCAGTTACAAAGGCAAATGAAAATATATTTTGAATTTTCTGCATAAAAAAATAATAACCATTTTTAATGTATATTTTGTTGTCATAGTATTTAAATGTTTAAAGACATTGGTGAAAAAATGCATGAATAAATGCAGTTCTTAATGCTGATAGTTGCTGCATATTATTTCTGTTTCTCTCCCTTAGTTTATACCACTGCCCCCACAGAGACAGATATATGCGGAAACATTTGCTAAGTTTTCTGAAGGATAGCAGAGGTTATGTTGGACAAGCTGTTTTACATGTGTCTATGCTTTGTGGCTCTATTTGTTGCTGAAAAGTTACACTATGACAAGTCCACCTTCTTGGTTAACTAACAAGCATCAAATATCAAACAAACAAGCAAAAGAACAAATGAAAATAAAATGTTCAATCATTCTGAGTTTTGCTTTCATACAAATTGACTCATTTTGCACTTCATTGAACCTCCAGTTTATATATTTCACTTCATTTCTACAATTTTTTTGCTTTAAGAATATCTTACAACAGTCAACATCACTGAAGTTGCAGGGAAACCTCACTAAAAACTGGAAGTTAAGGAATCGATGTTTTGAGATTACCAGGGATTGTATATGTATATTATTCTGGCTGTGAATATGAGTAGAACTGAATTTTGATATGAAATGCCATGGTTAATGGCAAAACAGCTCTGGCTAACACAGACAGTTTTAGAATGCACTATGATGGTTGAATTTACTTACAAAATGATGGGTTTTAACCACAGGCTGAACATTATATTAATCTTCATACCAGTTAAAGCCACTGGGACAAATCTGTTTCACATTTGAGTTCAAAATTGAAATAGTACAAGCTATCATTTTGATTGTTCCCCTTGGAGAAATTAAATAAAAAGCAAACAAATATATTTGTCAGTGGCACTTGTGTGACTTTGGGCATTATGAAGAGAATTCACGATATCCAAACTTATGTAGGTCTGAATAAACTGTATTATGCAGTCATGTTATTCTACATGATATTCCAGGAGGCCTTCAGAAGCCAGCGATGGCACAGTGGTATGAGCCAGTACAGGAGGGACATCAGAATATTCATGGAGATGCTCCTTTTAAATCTTTAAGTAGTGCTGAAGCAAAAGCAGCACACAAACAAACCATGTGTCTGTAGTGCAGATATTGAGGAAAAGGGTGTAGATTCAGTGTTTCCTGTGAAACAACTAATTGTATTAAGAAAATGCATAGCAAATGTGTCTGTACTTAACACCTCATAGCTGGTGCAAATGCTTAAGTTACAGGATACAGAATGAGAATGATATTCTGAAAATATACACTGATACACATAATGGTTTAAGAATAACAACCAAGCAAACAGAAAGTGGTGCAGGTATCTTTGAGGCTGATACCTTTGAAATTCCTAGTGATTATCTTGTTACATGCTAAAATGTCCCTGTATAAAGGATGATTAATGTTATATAAATCTTTGTATTCACAGAGATGGGCAGTTCATGCACCGCCCCCCTTGATTTGATGTGTCTTTCTCACATCTCTAGTAACTTCCATGCAATTTCATAAGTTCATAAATGTTACAGATATATACTACGCTAATGACCACCAGGGCCTTTATAAGCCTAGCTGCACAACTCAACCCAATTGTGTCTCCACGTAACATGGGCATCTATTTGTAGAAGTATGTTAGTTAGCAGGTTGCTAGAGGTTTAATGGTGGAGTACGCTAATTAGGGAATATTTACTGTCAACCACTGCCTATTAGAGACATAGGGACCAGACTGGTGGGAGAATTTTCAATTTCTCATCCAATGGTCAAGGTTAAGTTTGAATATGGTTAAAGACTGACTCTGCTTGACATGGATGGGGACCTATTCCAGTGTGTGAGGATCCTTTGTGAAACATATCTGTCTTGCCAGCACATTCTCTTAATATTGCAAGCAAAGTTTAAATTCTTGGATCTAACATTCTGGTGCTATTAATTTTGTGCAGCAGCAAAAGGTTCATCAGGGCTGGATTTGAGGATGCCTAATATGCCAGACATATATAGTTCTTTACAGTAACTTGTATGTGACTGAGTACAGAGATAGGGCTTTAAGGCAATCTGTGTATGACAATGTGTTAATACCCTGGATTCTCTTTGTGAGGAACTTCTGTGGGCATTCTAACTGTTGCATATGCCTGGTCAGGTAAATGCCAAAGGGGATATTGTACTCAATGATGGATCTGACAAAGGCTATAGCTTCCTTGGACCTGGATGCCATACTGTTACTTATAAGTTGGATGACATAAAATGATTTTCTTATTACCTTCATTATATGTTGGTCAAAGGCCAGATTACTGTTTACACGTTGGATAAACCACAGTCAAAAACCACAAACAAACCAAACCAAAATATAAATAAATAAAACATGAAGTCTCCAAATAAGATGAAATCTGCTTTACTGGTATCTCCTGATACCTCAGCTAAAAAGCCTTCAAGGGATAATTCATACACCAAAAGCATACCTTTTATATACAAAATCACCACTTGTTAAGTTAATTAATCACAATGACATCATGAATTGCATATACATTAAATTTAAAGTGACACTTCTCCTTTTGAAAAAAAACAGTTAGTATCCCCCATGTCCCAATCTAAATACAAACACAAATTACACATTTCATGTATACATAAACTTATAAATGGACATTTATATTAATTTTATAGATTTATATTAACCTCCAGGTTAAGATCTGAAGGAAATAACGTATTAAAATTAATGATGAACCTGGTTTCTAAAGTTAATAATTTCTCATTATATGTTTCCCCATGTTGGTGCAAAGGCTTAGCTAATACACTAAAGAATAATGAAGAGTCTGAGCCCCAATGTAGTGAGCAACTGGACTGTCCAACCTCCTTTGTCTAATGTCCCCCATATGTTCCAAGATATGTTTTTTGACCTGTCTCTTAGTCTGTACAATATACCACTTACTCAGTGAACACCCACGTCCTACAACGTAAACGACTCCACTGGATTGACAGGTGAAACTCAGCATTGCTTTATATGTTCTGTCATTAATATTACTACCATGTAAGTTCCTTACCTTCGGGCAAACTTTACATCTGTAACAGGGTAACATCCTACCAGGCCATTAATGCCTGTCTTGTTGCTCTTCCTATTCAATAACTGCTTCAAATTCAAACATCTTTTATCTGAGAAAATTATATTCTTTGGGAATACACCTTTGATTGCATCTTCCTGCACAACAATGGGCCAAAATTTATTTTCTGACTAAATTCATTAATATGTGAGAAAAAGGAGAAAATCTACTTACAAAAAACAATTTGCTTGTATTTTCACTTTGACATCATTCTTCCTTCCTTCCTTTTACACCACCATTGCCCCTCTGTTGAATCCCTAAAACTCTTTTTTTCTGTCTTGACCAACAAGTCTGCTGAATGACCTCTGGAAGATAATTTGTTTCTCACTTTCTTAAACTCCCTGCTTACCATGTTCTTATCAGACGTATTACTAAAAATACGTCTATATTCCTCATATGGCAATGACTCTAATAAGTGTGAGGGGTGCATACTGGAAGCCAATACAAAATCATTGGCTGCAGTTTCTTTATGATAAGGTCTAAACTGGACAGATTTTTCTCGTCCCACATAAAGTTCCAAGTCCAAAAACTGAATCACATCATTACTGGTTTTGAAAGTGAATGATAGCCCCAAATCATTCCATTCTAACTCAGCCATGAATTCCTCAAACTGTCCTATTTCTCCCTGACACACAAAAATTAAATCATCTATATATCTCTTACAGATGATGACCCTGTTGATAAAAAACCTTTTATTATAAATTAATTTATTCACAAAAAAATTCATGAATATGATGGCATAAGAGGGAGCGAATGAGGCACCCACGGTGGTGCCTCCCCTCTGTAGTAATAGCTCCTCTTCAAATTCAAAAAAATTGTGTGTCAGGCTGAACTCCAGCAATTGCAAAATATAACTTGTTCTAGGCCCCTCACCCAACACCCTGGCTATGGCCGCTAAACCTAAAGCATGACGGATACTAGTATACAAAACTCTAACATCCACACAAGCCCAGTAGAAATCCTGCTCCCAATGCATCCCTCCAACTAATTCACAAAGTTCTTGACTGCTCTTGATGTGTGATGGCACCATAGAGGCATACCTTTTCAACTGTTCATCTAAAAAAATTCCCACATTTTGTAAATGACCACCGACCCCAGAAACTATCGGTCTCCCTGGAGGGTCCATCATGCTTTTACGAATTTTGGAAATGGTGAAGAATCTAGCTTTCCTGGGATTTTTGATAAACAATTTTTTAACATCCCTAGTGTCAAAAAACCAAGCCTCTCACCCCTTTCCAACATTTCCAACAACAGGGAATTAAATACAGCACTAGGATCATATTTCAACTTTACATAAACATTCTCATTATTCAACAACTGTAATGCCATCCTGTTGTACTTATCCTTGGATAAAATGACCCAATTGCCTCCTTTGTCTGCTTGAGAAGAAAACAGGTTCTCATTATTATCCCGTAACATTTGCAATGTGGTCCACTCATCTTTACTTAAATTGTATGTTTTCTGTTTTTTTACAAACATTTTATATTCACGTTCAATTTCCTTACACAATCTGTTTTCAAATACATTAATATCAGCAGTGTTTTTGGGGGGGACAAAATGACTCACATGGGGAACAGGGGGAACTTTCAACCTTCCATAGCCAGTAACAAATCCCCCCCAATTATTGTTGTCAATGTTCACTGTATCTTCCACATCGTGCATGAAACCACTGAAAAATTCTTCTTGATAAGATGCTTCAATATCATTAATATCAACAAAAATATTTTCATGCAATGACAAATTTAACAGTGAACTATCCGAGTCCATCCTGTCCCTATCCCCCGTTGAAATATTTAACTGTGATTCATTTAAATTAGTTTGAACATTTTCACTATGAAAAAACATTGTGAGATTTAATTTTCTACAAAAACACCCTACTTCAAGAAACAAATCAGCTAGACTGGGAAAACATGTGGGTACAAATTTAATACCCTTATTTAATAAACATTTAATACTTTCATTAACTTTGAGACATGACAAATTAATAATATCAAACTGCCCAACTCCATCGTATCTTTTGGGCAAAACGTCCTCAGCCCTAACTTCAGCTGATACATGGTCCACATGTGAGTTTATTGTCTTCTCCTTTTCCTGTTGCTTGGCCCAGTGCCTCCGTTGTTCCCTTGCCACTTCTGGCCTCTCCCTCTTGTTTGCTGAGGACTGTTTCATTGCTGGTGTTGTGTTTCCTCATTTGCTTCTACACTTAAATTTTCAAATGTCACATTTTTTCTGCTGCTTGATGCCATCTCACAAGAAGACACAGACAAATCTCTTAACACGCAAGAGCTGGCTAGATTCCGCTGACACATATTTCTGACCCTCTTAGGTTTTCTCTGCCACGAGAAAACCAAATTATTCTCATAACTTTAGAAACCAGGTTCATCATTCATTTCAGTACATTATTTCCTTTAGGTCTTAACCTGGAGGTTAATATAAATGTATAAAATTAATATAAATGTCCATTTAAGAGTTTATGTATACATGAAATGTGTAATTTGTATTTGTATTTAGACTGGGACATGGGGGATACTAACAACGATTTTTCAAAAGGGAAGTGTCACTTTAAATTTAATGTATATGCAATTCATGATGTCATTGTGATTAATTAACTTAAGAAGTGGTGATTTTGTATATAAAAGGTATGCTTTTGGTGTATAAATTATCCCTTGAAGGCTTTTTAGCCGAGGTACCAGGAGACACCAGTAAAGTAGATTTCATCTTATTTGGATATTTCGTGTTTTATTTATTTATATTTTGTTTACATATGTTCCCAGATCCCAAACTACTGGGTTAAGACTTAGGGGTGTCTTATCAATAGAAGTAATTAACCTGGTTGGACTTTTTCCCAGAAGGCACTATAATGTACTTCCTGACATTGAGTTTTAATCTGTGGCTTTAGCCCCAGTCATCTGTCTGTGTTAGACCATCTTGCAGAATTTTAGTATAATGGGGGAAATCTGTGATAGCTCCCAGTTTGCAGTCATCTACAAATGTGGTGAGCCAGAGGCCTTTAACATTAGCCTTGACCTTGGAGAAGTTGATGCCAAACAAGAGTGGGCGCAACATTGAGCCCTGAGGTACTCTGCTGGTGGCTGGTCTCTTGTTGGAGGTGGTATCATCAATCCTGACTTCCTGAGTCCTATCTGTGAGCCCGCTGGCAACCTTGTGAGTTGTGTAGGGATTTATGTCTAGTTCAGTGAGTTTGTCAAGAATACCTGTGCCGAGTATTGTATCAGATGCCAAAACCATGTCTAGGTAGGCGGTATGCACCTTTTCCCCCTCATCCATTTCCTTGGTGACCCTCTCACAGAAGTCTATTAGATTAAGCAAGCATGATTTTCCTTTGACAAAGCCAAACTGGGATGGGTGCACTGTCTGTAGGTTGCCAGTTGTCATTGTTGATCATTTCCATGATAATTCATTCCATAGCTTAGCATACTAGTCAGATTAATGAGTCTGTAATATCTGGGGTTGACTGATGGTTCACTCTTGTGAAGAGGGATAATCATTGCAGTCCTTCATTCATATGGTACATAGCCTGCATTGGGGCTTTAACTGAAAGGTGATTTAAGTGGTTCTGATAGGTCATGTTTCAAGTTATTTAGGAGGTAACATGGGATATTGCCCATTTAGGCTGTGTTTTTTGGCCTGAGTGCCACCATGACTTGCTCTTTATTAATGGTTGTGGGAGGGTGTGGGGGGTGGAGTTAGAACTTAATTTGTCACCCAGCAGATTCACTATGTCCCTCTGCTTGCCTGTTGTGGACACTATGTGAGGTGGATGCAGTTTGTGTGTTCTTGACACCCTTGTCTGTAAGCAATATGTTTTCCTCCAAAGAAATTGTGTACGTACATTTCTCACATACTGTGTTATTTTTTTTTTAAGAATTTAAAAGTTGTCTGTGAACATGAGACAATTGTTACATTGCCTCAGGATACCCATATCTACCAAGCTAGCTATAGAGACATTTGGAAATTGCATATCCATGTTGTTTGGATGTGTATTCGAGTAGGCTATTATGGTTTGAGGACTGGGTTTTACAGAGGCCTCTGAGGTGGTCTCCAGGGTTAGGAACTAGTCATATAAAGCTAAGGTGTGGTATTGATGGTGTTAGATGCACAGGATAGCTGTTGTAAGCTCATCTCCATACAATGCCTCACCGAGTTACAAGTTACATTCCTAATGCCAGTTATATAGGTGAATTTTACTGTCAAAGCATTTGCATCTATAGCCATTTGAAATGTCAGAAACCACTAAACCAAGTCCTGAAATACAAATACTGAATGGCCAAAAGATTGGACTTAAATATACCAAGTCCAAGATGCCAGTATATATATATATATATATATATATATATATATATATATATATATATATATATATATATGTGTGTGTGTGTGTGTGTGTGTGTGTGTGTGTGTGTGTGTGTGTGTATATATATAAGTTTGGAGGGAGTGGGAGGCTTTCTCCCACATGAGGGGGTGCAGGGGACAAGAGCACTGTAAAAAAACAAGTTTTAAGAAGACCGATTTTCAAAATTTGCTCTTCTCCTGTGGTTTTTTTTTGGTTTGTTGGTACTTGGCATTTCAAGTGCCAACATTTCAGTAGGGAGACATTTGCATCTGTACAGGGCACTGCTAGCCACAACTGTGCAATGAGCAGCTCCAGCAAACATGCCTAATTCATAGTGACAGAAAGGAAATTGAAATCTTATTCCTGAGTACTCTGGTCAGTAAACAACTACATTTTGAGTCCTTCTGGAGTGTTCAAACTAAGAAAAACAGGCAAATGCATTATGCCACAAGATGAATGATCTGGTCCTCTTAATATAAAAACACAGCAAAAAAGAAACCCTTTAGTGCAATCTAACAACAAAACAACTTATTCCCTGACTAGATCACCCTATAGCAAGTTGATTTAAATGCAAACAATTTGGAAAGCAACACAGAGAAGACAGGTGACTTTAATTTATCTTTAAATGCAATAGTTGTACTACTCCATAGCAACACAGTAGTGGTCACTAATATTCTTGCCATAGAGGTGATGGTAGGCTAGGTGCTGGCGGACCAGTGTGCATCACTGAGGATGATGACAGACAGTAGAGCAGACCCATGCTCCAAAAGCAGCCACTAATATCTGCTGTTCAGCTGTACTTTGTTTTATTTATTCATGAATTCATGCTTGACTAAATTAGCCCCACAAGAACAGTGTCCTCTTTTCAGGTGATACCTAAGTTGGTATTCATGTTGACTAGAAGCAATTTGGCCAGGGCACTTGAACATTTCCACTATTCTTTTCTGAGCCACTAGGTGGTGCTGGAGGGCTAATGGTGAATATGTGATTATTTATGACAGGGAAGTTTAATTGTAAGTTGAGAAAAGAAAAATGAAAAATAGTATAGTATGTGACAGCAATGAAAGAAGTGATAAGATGTGGAGGTTTTAATAGAGGGAAACAGTGACTGGATATGTAAATAAGGAATATTTAAAATTGAGACAGATTATATTATATATTTAAATGACATGAAGGAAGGGACAGTTGGGGTAGAAGTGCTGAAATTCTCAGATCATAGAGTAATACATGCTATAATAGGAAATTATAAAAAAATAAGGAAGGGAAGAGGGATGAAATGATTAAATGGTGAGGTAAATAAAAAGGAGGAAATGAAGGGAGAATATAAAATGTCATGGGAAGAATATAGGACGATGAGAATACATTAATAAGGGGTGGACATACTGGTGGGTAGTGTTTATAGAAAAAATATAAGAAAAGTGCTCCTCAAATTGGAAAAAAATTAAAAAGACAAATAAAATGGAATATAAAGAAATTATGAAGGATTATAAAAACTGTGATAGAATATGTGAAATTGTAAAGGAATTATATAAGAAGAATTATGAAAAAATAAATTCAAATATATAGACAAACATTTCTTTGATATAAAAATTGAAAATGTTCCACATTCTGAGGGAAAGTGTCAAAGAAAAGAGAAGGAAGAATGAATGCAATTTTAGATGAAGAGGAAAATATAAAGTATAGACAGAAAGGAATTATAGGGTTGGATCTAAACATTGTAGGATAAATATGTAAAAAGGAAGAGATACAGAAAGCTGAGAAGTGAAAAAAGATATCTGATAAGGTTAAGAGAATGCTAGAAGAGAAAATTAGAATGATATAATTTGAAAGAAAGAGAGGATTCAGCACTAAGTTTGGATGGATTAATTTATAGATTTTATAAGGAGATTGATTAAAGTGAAAATAAAGGAGCCTCTAAGTATTAAATGAATGATTAGAGGAAGGTATAGAAGATGAAATGAATGGTAGGATGATTAAGTTTATATGGGAAAAAGATGAAAAATATTCTGAATTAGTGGCCAGTAACACTGGAAACATTGATTATACTTTTTTATGAAAGTAATACAGAACAGTATGCAGGATGTATTGGAAGAAATTATACAAGACTTTTTGGGGATGGTGATGGGAAGAGAGGTGCAAAAAATGTTAGTACTATTAAAATAGATAATAGATACTATTTCAGAGATGAAAAACAAGTAAGATTAGTAATACGATCTACCAAAAGCATTTAATAAGGCGAGTTATGAGGCAGTGTCGAAACACCAAAAGACTTCAAGGTTGGGAAAATAATGTATCCTAAACATCTTGTCCCCCCTGGAAAAATAAGGATAGAATCCAGTTATGCCTCCTGGCTAACCAAAGAAACAAGATCTCTATTAAAAACTAGAGATAAGGTTGAAGAGAAATGGCTCAACAACAAAACTACAACTAAAAAACATAAAAATGAAAGAAACCTACAACAATTCTGGGCTGCCATCAAAAATATCCTACAGCCAGGAAAAACTAGTACTCCCTCCCCAACACTTGTTGATACTAAGGACAACATAGCCTCACAATTTAACAGATACTTCATTGAATCCATAGTAGCCCTCACAAACAATAATTGTTCTTCCTCTACCCAGAGTCACATAGTACCAACACTAGATCCCATTAACTTCTCTTTCCAACCTGTTCCAATAAACACCATAGTTAAATATCTCAAAAGGTTTAAACCTACTAAACTTGTTGCTGACTATCTACCTGCCAAATATCTAAAAATTGCTGCAGAAGCAATATCATACCTAGTATCCATATTAATAAATTGATCCATCTCAGAACAGCAAGTATCTAAAATTTGGAAAGTATCGCATATCACCTCACTACATAAAGGTGGAAACTTGACAGAACTATCAAATTACTGGCCAGTAGCTATACTATCACCATTATCAAAAATACTTGAGAGGTACATCCATTCATAAATCTTGAACTATCAACCAACAATCCTATATGTACCACTCAGCATGGTTTCTGTTATAAACATAGCACTTCCACCACCCATGTTAACTTTACTAACATTATTAACCATCATCACAATGAAGGGAATTTAGTTCTCTCCATCTTTTTTAATCTGTCCAAAGCTTTTGATACTGTCTTCCATTCTAAACTCTTTACACTCACAGAACATAAACTTAGCCATTCTGCACTTACTTGGTGCTATTCTGCACTTACTTGGTGCTATTCTGCACTTACTTGGTGCTATTCTGCACTTACTTGGTTCCAGCAGTACTAACTGGACACCAGCAAGCTGTAAAATGGCAACAAAATCTGTCTTCAGAGACCTATTGTGGGTCCTCTCCTTTTTATTATCTTTACTAACAATCTTCATACTGCCATCCCACATGCCTCCATAGTTCAATATGTAGTGATTCCACCCTGATTTGTGTTGCCCAAATGCTACAAAAACTACAGAAAATCACCAAGCAGTAATTTTATGCTGTGGAGTCTTGGTTAAAAAATGCACAACATATACTTAACCCTACTAAAACAAAACCTCATGTTCTTCTATCCAACTAGAGCTGCAGACACCCACCCTCCATTCAATATCTCATCATTAAACCATACAATCATTTCTCCAGTTTCCCAAACAAAATTACTTGGAGTGGTCATTGACCAGGATATAAAATTCGACATACACATATCACAGACCATAAAAAAATTCACAAAAAACTAGGAACCCTGTACAGAATTCAAATTTATTAAATACATCTTCAAAGATCACTATAGCAAGAACACATCTTATCTCTGCACTACTATATGCCTCACAAATTCTTACAAACATTAATAAATCTGACCTAGCAAAACTCGAAGCTTGCTATAATAAAATTGCAAAGTTTTCCACAATAGCTAATTTCAGATCCCATCACTGTTTGGCTTTAAAACAACTATCCTCACTCAAACTAGAAAACCTACCTGCTTATAATCAACTCAGCTTCACCCATTGAATACTAAATCAGCCAGAAAAAATACCAGTACTTCAAAATTTACTAATACACTACTCCAATAGCAGGGCATTGCATTCCAGTAATAAATCCTTCCTAAATATATCCAAACCTAACAATCTAGCTGGAGTTTCCCTTTACTCCATCTGCAGAGCCAAAACTTGGAATTCCCTGCCATTAAACATCAACACAACTACTAACACATCCAACTTAAAAAAACTTCTCAAATCCCACCTATAGCAATCATGGACCTGCTCTTGCACAAACCCTGGTTAGGAAATATATGTCTTAAGCAGCTAAAGGAACAAAACCTGTTATTTTTGTATTTGAATAATATACCCCTACTAAGCATATGTGGACTTTATTTGCTGTTTTCAGCCTACAATCACAGTACTGCTATTCTTTATATCCTGTCTAGACTATATGATTGTATCAGTAAAATGTATAACATGTATTTTCATTTTATACTTGTATCTGAGATTGAATCAATATTTGTATCTCTATGTTGTCTATGCATCTTATGGTTATTTATAAATGTGGCCTCTGAAAATGACATTTTGTCCAGTTGGACTTTCCTGGTAAACAAATGTAAAATAAATACATTAAACTGCTAAAAAGATCATCTTAGAGTTCCCAACTTTTCTGTTTATTGATATCTACAATATGTAAACTCTTTGCAACAGTAAATAATTCAATTGAAAATGAATCATAGGTTCCTTTCTGTGTAAAGCAGATTAGGAAGAAAAAAAGTAAATCAGTCTGCAGACTATTACATGTTTAGCCAATAACCAGACATTGACCAAAGTTGAGAATCAAACCCTGTACGTTGATACTAGAAAGTAAACAATTTAACCATGATGCCACCCCCAAACTCAAAAGTAAAGGAAAGTTAGCAGACCCTGTACTAGAACGCGGGACCATCTATTTTCTCTAGCCTTACACATGCACATGCTGCCACAGGAACAATTATAAAACAGCACTAATGTATTAACAGGACTCAAACCTATGCAGAGAAACCCCAACAGATTTCAAGTCCATCACCTTAACCACTTTTTTACAATTACAACTCATACATATTATTCCTTAACATGCCATACATCTAACTGTCTTTGGATTAGAACCCTTAACACAATCACACAAGCTACCTGCATTAGTCCTTTGAGCTAACAAGACATTTGGACTACTTCAGAACCTCAAAAAGGATCCAAAGTAGTGTGACAATTTCATAAAATTCAGTGTCTGATGAAGTCTGCAAATTGAGCAGACGAAAAGCGCTTCACTTTCATTAAAACCTAGAGGTATCCTGTGGCTTGCGTTTTGATTTTATGAAATTGTCACACTACTTTGGATCCTTTTTGTGATTTTTTCTTGGTTTGTGTTTTGAGCGTTATTAACTACTTCAGAACCTGCCATCTTTTAGCTATCATCTCTTTTTATATCCTGTGGTAAATAGGACTTAATTACATAATCATATCATAGTTTGTTGTTTCTTAAAGGTACACTAAAAATTGTGCATAAACTGCATAAATGAATTAATATAAAAATAAAAATACAATATGTTAATATGTATATAAGTGACAAAATAATATTTTGTAAAGCACTTCTTTGTAACTGTGTAACAAAAACTCTTAAAAGCACTTTAAAACAATATACTTCAACATAGCTGATAAGTAAAACTCCTTGTGTTACCAGGCAGTCTCCCATCCAAATGCTAAGCAGACCCAACCCTGCTTAGCTTCCAAAGTCAGCCCTTTCAGGTGATGTGATTACAAGTGCACTGTTTAAAAATATGTTCTTAAATTAAACATTCATGTTAAAAATCCAAAACTTTTGAAACAATAATTATATGAATCTAAAAAATCATAGAATTTCATATTATACTTCTAACAGCATATACCAGCAAAATAACTCTTAATAAAGTTTCATTATTATTGGAAAATTTTAAATAAACACTTCATGAATATATTTTTGCAAGTGTTTGAACCATATCCAATAAGGCACTTAATATAACATTCCATACAATTCTCATAAATCCAGTGCTTTTATTTTTAACACAGGCATAACAGAAGTGTGTTCATTTAATCTTAACTGCCACTGCAATTCTTTAATTTCCAGATCCAGTTCTCATACACCATTCCTATTTTGCTTGTCAAAATTGTCCAAAATCCCAAACTTAAAATCTATGTTGTTGTTGTTTGTCTTTTCCCGGTTAGGGGTCGCCACATTGGAACTCTGGTTTGCTAATGATTGGCAGTAGATTTTCATGAACGCCGAGGTGCCAGCTCGACGTCCACCCTTCAACGAAGGCATGCCCATTTACGCATGTCTTTCGAATGCCACCCAACCACGGGAAGGACATGCAGACCCATACAGAAGGCACTCCCTGCACTCCAGCTGAGAATCGAATGGGAGAACCTCTTGCTGTGAGGCAACAACGCTACCACTGCACCACCGTGGCTGTCTAGCTGTGTACTTATCACAATTTAATGTGTTCCTGTAAAGTGCATTATTTTGATTTTTGGTTTTAGTTGCATTTAAGTGCTTATAAATTCTCTTTTTAAAGGCTTTTTCTGTTTTCCCAGTGTAGTAACTATCACATTGGGTCCATATTCCAGTGTAGACTACCTCTGATATCTTTCAATTTCCATGCCTAAGTCTCAAAATCATGTCCAGTGATGTTAAATATAACTGGTTCTGTTCTGAAATATAAGGGCATTTATTACATATCTGACACTTTCTGGTGCCTTTATTAAGATAATCGGAACCAAATTTTGCTGGGTGCTTAAACCAAATTTCAAATTGTGGCAAAATTTCAAACTGTGGCCTGTTTTGTTCACAAATAATTGCTTGTCTCCTACTATACTATATATCTCATCATAAACTCTGAGCATAGCCAAGTTTCTAGTAACAGTGTTTCTTATGTCTTTTGAATAAGGCCCCTAAGGGCTGATCATACCATTTAAATATGCATTGTTTTTTGACTGAAATTTCCTTACAAAGTTTTTGAATGGTTCTTGCATTCCTAGCAAGGGTTTGTATCTAGTACTCCATCCCTCTTTAACTTCCACAATCATTTTGTTTAATAAATCGATAGGCTATCACCTTTCTGTGAACAATTCCTACAATTAAACAACCTCTTCCTCAAAAAGTTCAATATCTGAACACATTCTAGCAGCTCTCACTAACTGTCCTTTAAAAATATTCTTCTTAGTGTGTTTCGGATGGCAGTTGTAAAAATGTAAATAACTATTTGAAAATGTTTCCTTCGTGTGAATTTTAGATTCATATTTTTGTGTCACAAGGTTCTTAGATAATTCCACATTAAAATAGCTTATATTTAATTCAGAATGCTTGTAGATGAAACTAGGAAAGGAGGGTAATTCAATATATACCTTACAAAATATATCATCCAAAACCATAGGTGCAAGTTCCAATGATTCCTGTACTTATTTTTCATAATGTATTTCTTTTCTCATGCATACATGATATTTGCATATGTTGGGGCACAACTAGCTTCCATTGACACTCTAGATGTCTCCCTGAAATATTCACCCTCAAACCAGAAATAATTACACTTTAACAGCATTTCCATCAAATCACAAATAAAATCTGTCATAATAGACTTTAATGTACTTAGTTATAGACTGTCTCCTGGAATATTTCAATTCGTTCTTCATGGAGGATAGAGGAAAACAAGTCCACCACATCAACAATAATGAAACTACTAAAATCACTATACAATTCTTGTCTCATTTTCCTTAGAAATACCATGAATCCCTCAGTAAATATTCCACATTGCTTACACATTCCTTAAGCATCTTATCAACAAAAACTCCCAATGAATATGACATTGAGTTATGTACTGAGGCTATTAACCTGTAAGGTGGTTTCTCTGTACATTTATGTACTTGTGGGATTCCAGAAACTGCGAGTATTGCTGTATTTTCATTATGCAAAAAAAATATCCATTTTTTAATTAATAGCCCCTTGTAATAATGAGTCCTGTAAGAATTAATAAATTTTCTTTTTTGCTAAATTAACTTCATTAATGGAACTCTTTCATACTTCTGTGTGTCACTCAAAATTGCATTCATACCGCTTATATAATCCATTTTGTCCACTGTAACAGTAATATCACCTTTATCAGGATGCATGATTCTTAGGTTTCTATTACTTCTAAGTACCTTCGTTAAATTATTTTCTCTTTAGTTAGATTCTGGTATTTCTGTTTTTGATTTTTTCAACACCTGGTATATGTCATTATTACATACCTTTTCAAAAATGGCCACCATATGAGGAGGGGGTGGGGTTAAATACACATTTTCTTTTTAATATATCTATGCTACTCTCGGTTTGAATTTCATATCCATTACCTTTTTCTTTAAACAGAAGGTGTAGATTTAATTTTCTTGTAAAAATTTTTAATTCTGTTAAGACATCAACTGGGTCAGTTCTCTTCACAGGGACAAATTTCAAGTCTTTTTTTAAATAATGTAGTTGTTAAAGAGTCAAACCAAAGCAGGAGACATTGATGAAATACGTCTATGCAGACCGTTACGTTCTTACGTTCTACATTATTTTGACCTTTTATGCTGTTAGGAGTCTACAATCTTCTGTGGATTATATTATTCATTATTTTCTTTTTTTAAATAAGTTAAAATAACTCTCTGTTATGTTTAGGCTAGTGTAATTAAATATTTTATATCCCTCATATGTATACACTGCCCCATTCTCTGATCTCTTAATTTCATGATTCACACTGTTCATCTTTTCCATTGTTGCACATTGTTCCATCTCTTCCCCTTCTTCCTGTTGGAGTTATTCAACAATTATAAAGCAACCATATAAACTATGTGCTGGTGTTCCCCGTGAATTCCAAAACTTTTAGAATCCAGCCACAGAAAGGAGTCTACACAGACAGAATAAAAAGTAAAATGTGTGAGATTTGTACAGAACTGACCTTAACATATCACAGTAGGCTGAATGTAACAAAAGGGAGTAACAATAACAACATAAATGCTTTTTGTGCACAATCACAAATGCAGCTTTGCTCCCCCACCCCAAATGAACAGTGTGCTTGTAAGTAATGCAGACCGATACAAGTGTAAATGTGTGTGCACTAATAAAAATAATTATAAAAATCATTAAACAGACTATTCATAATTACATGTAAGCATATGCAACGAGTAGCTGATGAAATGCATGCATATCATCTAAAAATCAATACTCCTCTGTGTTTAACACATAAACAATTTGGTTCCCCTTCAGTTTCCTTAGCTACACAGTTGCCTTCTGGTGTAGATTCAGGGCTGTCAGCATGGTGAAAATACAAATGAGGTCTGAACTCATTAGAATTGCTGAATACCAAATACTTGGTTTCATGTATTACATCTAAACATCATGTAGGCACTCCCTCAGTGTATGAATGGCAACTCTGAATGCTTACATCAGGTGGGTGTGTAAGGCTAGACTTACAAAGAGTTACATGTATATCTGTTGGGTCTATTTCACTTAATTGAATATCACACTATTGAACCCCTCTTCAAATACCTTTTAATCAAACTCACAAATAAGCAAACTAACGTTCCATCAAAGTGTTAAACAATGGTAGGCCACCCTAGCTACTGCAGAAAAAAAAACATGCAATTTAAAACCTACCCAGGTGGGGGGCCTTTGCTACCCCCCCCCAACGTTGGGGGGCTGTGCCCCCCCCCAAATAAATCTACCAACTCTGAGATTGCGCTACAGTGAGGAAATGAGCAAATTCCATATGGTGGCAAACCGTTGTTTTGCCCTAGGAAAAACTTTGATGAAAAGTCTGTTCACTTATTTGTGAGTTTGATTAAAAGGTGTTCGTCAAAGAGGGGCTCAATTATGTGAAATTCAATTAAGTGATATAGGCCTATCTCTGTCAAGGTTGGAAATGCAAGTAAGCAGCACACAATTCACAGGTTCTCTTTCATTATCCAGCCTCCTCTTTCTTTGTGTGCAAACAGTGATTCTCTATCAGTTTTTTATTATTATTTTATTTTTGGTCATTATTTGCATGATGTGGCACTTAAAATCACAGGCAATGGAGGAATGTTTGGAAGGTTTGGCTATTCATATCCCTGTTGGTGGAACACTAAAGTGCTTTCAGCTACACTAGTTCCCCTCAGCAAAAGTTTCATCCTGTGTCTTGGCCAACCTCCAATCAACCTAAGGCTGTCTCATTGCCCTGCACTTTGAGACCCTGCATCAGTGGAACACTAAAGTGCTTTCAGCTACACTAGTGTATGTTAGAGTTTTATTTAATCTGACCTCTAAAGTGAAGACTCGTTCCCCTTTCATTGTACACGTGCACACTACTGGCTCCCCCTCCCCCCTATTTTTCTCTTCCTATTGTACTCCAAGGTCAATTACTTAAAACTACTTTCTGTTAGAAAAAGTTTGCCTAAGTATCTGCAGCCCATACTTCAATTGTTTTCCCTGTAGAAGTGGTGGTCCTTTTCACCACACTGTACTAGATTAGTTGCATAAGATGTGTAGTTATTAGGAAGATGCTGCACTACACTGACCTGGAATTGACTTAGCTTGGTTTTCCTGTTTTCTTTTTAGCAGCTGGCCTAGTCCAGTTTTTCTGACTCACAACCTTGTATTACTTTGTGTCTACCTTCTCCCCCACCTTGAAGCTGCACATCTCCCTCCAACTCCTGCTTATTTACAGAGGTATAAAAAACCTGATGTAGAAAGGCACCATCTTTTGACTTAGCTTTTCTGCCTTGCTTCATAAGAATCCCCAGTAGTGTGCTTGCATGTAAGTACTACCTGGTATTGTTTTTGTTTGTGATTCTTATTGCTGTTTTTGTGAAGTTTCGCACATGGTATGTACTTTTTGTCATACATATTCTTAGTTGGTAACAGCTCTATTTGGTCACTTGTTTTCTGGACTTGCATTTCAAGAGCATTTTTGTTTTTTTCCTTTACTCTATTTGCCCTGCATATGAGTGTTTTTGTTATACCAGTATAGAATTGTATTTATAGCATATTGTGACTTTAAATAACAGGTAAAATACTGCTTTATTCACTAATGTGAATATTGTCACCTACTATGTGTACTTTTATATCAGTAACCAGTTTGGCAAATAGAGTACAACTTATTGTAACTTCTGAGGAATACAACTGACTCTCTGTATCTGCATAACATCACTGTTAGTCCTGACTTTTAGTGGAGAAAGCTAAATTGTGTGTAGCATCTTAGTAGTTACTATTTTCTCTTCATAACCTTTATAACAATACATAATAGTGTCGTGTATGTTATAATAGCTTGGCATTAACTGCAGTTACCTTTTTTTTCTCTGCTATCCTTGCATTTTGTGTTGCTCATAGAATTGTATTGTTTCTTACAAGGTATGCTGCTCCTCCTCTGCATCCACTATGGTAATCAGAGTGTTTTAAAACTTCAGGCTTAATATTTACATCCTTTTCCTTTATACTTTCAGTTCCCTCAGCAAAAGTTTCATCCTGTGTCATGGCCAGCCTTCAATCAACCCAAGGCTGTCTCGTTGCCCTGCACTGTGAGACCCTGCATCGGTGGAACACTAAAGTGCTTTCAGCTACACTAGTGTATGCTAGAGTTGTATTTAATCTGTCCTCTAAACTGAAGACTCTTTCCCCTTTCATTGTACACGTGCACACTACTGGTTACCCCCCCCCCCATTTTTCTTTTCCTATTGAACTCCAAGGTCAATTACTTAAAACTACTTTCTCTTGGAAAAAGATTACCTATGAATCTGCAGCCCATACTTCAATTGTTTTTCCCTGTAGAAGTGGTGGTCCTTTTCACCACACTGTACTAGATTAGTTGCATAAGATTTGTAGTTATTAGGAAGATACTGCACTACACTGACCTGGAATTGATTTAGCTTGGTTTTCATGTTTTTTTTTAGCAGCTGGCTTAGTCCAGATTTTCTGACTCACAACCTTGTATTATTTTGTGTCTACCCCCGTCCCCTACCTTGAACCTGCACACCTCCCTCTCACTCCTACTTAACACAGAGGTATCAGAAAACATGATGTAAAAAGGCACCATCTTTTGACTTAGTTTTTCTTCCTTGCTTTATAGGAATCACCAGTAGTGTGCTCGCATATAAGTATTACCTGGTATTAATTTTGTTTGTGATTCCTATTGTTGTTTTTGTAAAGTTCATCCTAAGGGGATCCTGCAGTGCTTCTGTAACCACTCTGCCTTCCCAAGAACTAACTTCAAATGTGTATGTACCCTATTGTAAAATATAAATATATCCTATACCTACCACTGTTGTATATTAACCCTGCGTGCATTCACTAGAAGTCTACCATGGATTTTTTCTCCCTTTACTCTCCTAAGCTCTTTCCCCCTCCTCTGAATGTTCATAGCTTACCATTGTACTTACTCAGTTAGCCCACCAGGTGACATTGTTCAACCAGTACCTATTTTTTTAATACAAGCCAAAAGTCATGTAACTGTTATATTAATTTACCACTGCCCTATTTTAGCCGCATTAATACTTACAAAATTGTAATAATCTGCTACTGCCCTTTTTTCAGCTCCTATCCTCTGTCAACCCTCTGCATCCTTCTAATTTCACACACACAGTGACTTATACCAGTCCCTCCTTACCTCTGAGCTAGTTCTCAGCTTCACTGATAACTTTTTGCTAGCTTTCTTCTTTCTCCTTCACTCTACCCATTCCATTCGCCCTGCGGGCTCACTCCACTCCCCTACACTGTCCCCAATTTCTACCCACCCCTTTACTCCTACTTTTATTTCAACCACTTCCCACCCACTCAAGACAACCATCCAGTCAAAGCCTTCCCCTTTTTACCCCTCCTTCTTTTCACCCGCAGTCAACCATCCAATCAAAGCCTTCCCCTCTTTACCCCTCCTCCTTTCACCCACAGTCAACCATCCAGTCAAAGCCTTCCCCTCTTAACCCCTCCTCCTTTCACCCACAGTCAACCACCCAGTCAAAGCCTTCCCCTCATTACCCCTCCTCCTTTCACCCACTGTCAACCATCCAATCAAAGCCTTTCCCTCTTTACCCCTCCTCCTTTCACCCACAGTAATTAAATACATCAGTAATTAAATACATCACTCTTTCACTACCACCTCTCACCCCACAGCTCTTCTCTCCACCTACAAATCCTCCCATATTAAACTACCTTTTTCTAACCATACTTTTCTTACTGTTCCTAACACTCTGAACCCCCATCTCCCTCCAACTACTCCCAACAACTTTATACCATGCCAGCACCTATACCTCCAATCAGCTTCCATGCTCTACTCCTTACCATACTCCCACACAAAGCCATCTCCTCCCTCACACAAATAATAATTTCTTATCCATCTCCTCCTCTCGGTTTCAGCTCAACCATCTGCACCTTTTTAATCCTAAAATTATTTTAACCACTGCTAAGACACTTGAAACTTGGCTCAAACCCCACATCTCTGACTCTGAAATCCTACCCTGTGAATTTCACACTGTTAGATGTGACTGCCCAAAGAAAAAAGGCGGAGGCGTTACATTAATCTATTCCAATCTACTTACCGTAATTCCCCTACCAGACCACATTCCTAAATTTGCCAATGCAGAACTAACAATCGGTCTATTAAAAATGAATAATCACAAAAGCAACTGTATCATTGCCCTTTATATCCCACCTGTAAATAATGTCTCAACCCTTGAAGACATACTCCAATGGGCCTCAGCTGAAATTGACCTTGAAACTTACATACTAGGTGATGTAAACATCGACTGGAATAAAATCAACAGTCCTATACCCTTCCTGTCCATTAACCGCTTTAACTTTACTCAAGTAACCCATTCCATCACCAGACCCAATAAAACAAATCCCCCAAGATCAACTCTTGACTGGATCTTAGTCACCCATCCAAATAAAATTACCAACTCTGGCACCATCCCTGACTCTATTAGTGACCACCTCCCAGCTTTCATTTCCATGCAACCACCTCCCATCCACACCAACATCAATATATTCAGACTCGCAACCTTAGTAAATTTGATCCCACAACCTTCTCTATCTCAAACAAATGAATTGGAACATTCTAAAAACCCTTCCATTCGATAAAGCCATAGACCACTTTAATTCTACTTTCCTGGATGCTCTAAATTCCCTAGCTCCACCAAGGAAAAAATGAATAAAAACTATTACCAAGGAAAAAAAGCAAATTATTCATCAAAGAGACAAATCCTGGAAGCTTTACCAAAAGAATAAACTTCCTCAAACCCTTCTCCAATATACACCGCTCTGTAACTTTGCGAAAAAACAAATCTTCAAAGACAAAAAATCCTACTACACCAAGCTCCAGTCCAACCATCCCCAAAACCCTAGGCTTTTTTTGGATCTCCATAAACTCACGCCTCAACCCAGGCTCCAAAAATAACCTCTGTCCAGACTCAAGTAAATCTGACCACAAATTAGCCTCACTATTCAACGCTTTCTTTATAGGGTCAATATACGACCTAACGAAAACTTTTCCTAAAAACAACCCATTTCTCCTACATTCCACCTCATCTAAGTCCCTAAATAAATTCCCCCTATGTTTGAGCTTAAACCTGTCTCCATTAACTACATAAAAAGATTTCTATCCAAACTTAAACCCTGCTCCAGTGCACCTGACAACATCCTCTCTTCCTTTCTCAAGTCTGCTGCCGATGGTATAGCTGTCCCAATTAGTATCCTAATTAATAGATCCATAAAGGAATCCTATGTCCCTAAACTCTGGCATTCTGCCTTTATTCTTTCTCTCCACAAGGGAGGCAAAAACACCAACATTTCAAACTTCTGCCCTATAGCTCTTCTCTCTCCAATCACCAAAATTCTAGAAAAATACAAACACCTCCAACTTATGCCTTTCGTGACTAAAAACCAACTTCTTACCCCTACCCAGCATGGCTTCCAACCAGGACATAGCACCAAAACAGCCCTACTCTCATTCTTAGAAACTATCAATCAAGCCCGAGATTCTGAGAACTTAGTATCCACAGTGCTCCTAGATCTCCCTAAAACATTCAATACTGTTTCCCATAAGCACCTTCTAAGTCACCTCTTAAACTTAAATCTCTACTAAAATGCTTTTTCCTGGTTCTCAAGCTATCTGTGAGATAGATATCAGGCTGTGAGGTGGAAGAAAGGCACCTCACCTTTCTTACCAACCCTTACCAGAGTACCACAGGGGTCCATCCTCGGACCAATGCTGTTTAATATCTTTATCAATAACTTTCACTCTGCTATTCCTAATGCCAAAGTCATCTAATATGCAGATGACTCTACACTTGTCTGTTCTGCCTCTAACCTCCCTGAACTCCTATCAAACTCAGACTGCCTTCTCAACTACTGAGATCTGACTGTGCCAAAATCACCATTCTCTCAATGCTAACAAATGTAAAATACTACTATTCACACTCTCAAAATCTTTCTCGTTTAATAAAAATTCCTTCCAAGTCCTTAGCCAAAGCAACTCTCCGATCAAAGTTGTTCCCTTTGCCAAACTACTTGGTGTAACTATAGATGGACACACCTCAAGTTCGACATCCATATTCAGCAAAATATAAAGAAAACCCACCAAAAACTAGATATGCTATACAGGAACAACCACTTCCCCTCTACTTCTACCAGGCATACTCGGTGCTCCTCTTACCTTCTTCCTTCCCTTCTGTACGGCGCCCCACTACTAACTAACCTATCCTCTTCCATCACTTCCAAACTTGAAAGCTGTTATAACAAAATTTCTAAATTTGCCACCAAAGCCAAACATTCTACTTATCACTATGTTACCCTCCAATACCTCAAATGGTTAGAATTCACAAATTACCTGGACTTCCTCCAGCTCACTACAGCAAATAGACTAATATTTAATCCAACCAAATGCCCCACTCTAACTAACATCCTTCCCCCATACACCCCAAATAGAACTCTCAGATCTGAACACCAAAACTTAATTACTGTCCACAAACCTAAACATCCTGCTGGACAAATTCTCCTCTCCTTCTCCTTAGGTAAGAAATGGAACTCTCTCCCTCCCACACTAAGGACAATGTCAAACACAAACAACTTCAAAACTCAGCTTTACACCTACCTCTCCTCTAAATGGAAATGTAACTGCATTCTCCCTACCTAGAACTCTTTAACAAAAACCCCTGGGAGGGTATCCTCCTGAGTTCCTAAGCACCTTATAGCTGGCTATAACCTTCTATTGCTAATTCTCATACAATCTCTCACACTCTGTAAATATTGTAAATAGCTTTTGACTTTTGACTTTGCGTGAATTTGTTAAAATGTATCTGCACAATATTTTTCCACTATGGACAATATTGCTCGCGCTTTGTATTATTTGATATGCATTTGTACTTGTACTTTTATTTTTATTGACTGCTATCTTTACTGTAATCTGTTTCATTGAGCTTTTCTCCCTGGGTCTCCACTGAAAACTGGCTGTCTGGGCCCAGTGGACGTCCCCGGTAATCAAACTGGAAATAAATAAATAAACAAAAATAAATAAATTATCTTGTTTGTATAACATTGCACTACAGGCAAAAGGGAGACAGACCTTAAGGATGACTAGTATATAAGGAAATGTCATGTAACTCTTCCAGTCACAGCATTGCTAAATTATGACAGTTAGTATTGAGTGTGGTATTTCAACCCACCATCTCCGACTAAAGTCTAATATTGTACTCTTGGTTTGTGCTACAGACTAGTGCATGCATACTTGCTTTTACAGTTGAGATATGCATGCTCAATTTGATAAAACTGTATAAAATACAAAAAAGTTATCTTTAACTTTTAACTCTACAATAACACTACTCTTCTGATAAATACATGCCACATGCATTCCTCAATCCTCATGAGTCTAATGGCATGGGTCCTAACATTGCACTCGCTCTCCATGGCAGCTGTGGAAAAAAACAGAACAGAACAGAATGCCATTATGAATGCCAATCTTGCTTATATTCAGCTTTTAAGCCTTACATGTAGTCTCTGTAGCTGATAATTACACATCTATGTGATGTCCTCCATCCTAAATTCCTCATTCCAAGTATCAAGGGTACCCCTCTTCCTCCTCCTGAGGTGTTGTAGTGCTGCCTACATTGTTCACCAGTGTGTGGGATACTGGTGACACTGGTCACAGCCTGTGACAAGCTATCCCAAGCTATCCCAAGCCTCTGACATACACTGGGACCCAGAATAGTCCCCCTGCAGCAACCTGGCACTGTGGTCTTTCACTAGGAGTCCAAGAAAAATCTTGGACTCCTGGACACCCCCATCTCTGAGCCCTAATCTCACACCCTTTCCATGAATGCCTGCCATGTCTAGCATGGATCAAGAGCAATGGAGAATGATGGTTTCCCACCAATTCTAGTTATCATGTTTACTGGGAGTGTGCACACTGTTTGAAATTGTTGCACACTGTGCTCCATCAGCATGGTGGAAGATGGTAAGCGGTGTGCAACAGTGGTGAGCAATGCAATTTCCATTTTATTTAATGTACAGGCACTTGTGTATGTGTGTCTGACAAATGTGAAGGTCATGGCAGTCCAGAGAGCAGAAATATACTTACAGGAATATAGTACACAGTATACACATAGTAATACATTTGATAATACATGTGCTAATACATAAATAAATAAAGAAATAACTGACGCAATATTAGTGTCTCAGCCCTCATACATACAATTAATATCAGGTGCACTATGACAAGTGTTATAAGTGAGAGCGACTGTAATGGGAAGTAGAACAACAGTCGAAGTATATGGAATAGGCTGTATTTGAAACCAGGACCATGTGCATGACAGTAGTTCACTAACACCTATTACCACACCAGACTTGAAATAACACCTATTCATATTTCAGTTCGTTGCTATAAACTGCAATGTCACAACAGTAAAACAAAGGTTGCACATGCTGTACTAGAACCCAGAGCCATCTGTACTCCATCTCTACATTTATATCTTCTCCCACAGGCAATAGCATTGATTGAATGTATCCGGTTTCTGTTTTTGGATGTCTACTTTCTTGGTGGTCTACTTGTGCAGTAAAAAGGGAGAAATACTTGAAATGAGTAAAAGCTACACTAGCCATGTTTCTACATAGGTCTGGATTTCAACTCTCACTCCAATACACTTTAAGAAAACAAGATGGGTGCCTTATCCTCTTTGTCACACAAACAGCTTTGCAGCAAAGAAATGAACTATTCTTCACGCAACCAACTGCAACAGAATGTACACTATCAAACCATAAACTGTTATTTGTACATTTATTAAATCTGTTATATTTGGATGTAGTGCACTTAGTGATCATTATTGCTTGGAAATATACAGCTCTGTCTTACCTTTCTGTGTTTCTTGGTCATTCATCAGTTATCTGTCCATTACTCTGACACATGCAGTGTGTAAGCCATTCTATATCATTGGCTTTAAAATGTGAGAGGATATTAACTGGGAATAACATGATATGCAGTTGCCAACAAATGAAGGCAGGTTGGATAGCACAAACAAGCATAGAATGCTCTTTGGGAGAAACAAAGGTGAGTTAATATTATAGCACATACAAGGGTACACTGTTCTTTTGGGGGGAACGAAGCTGAGTTGCTGTCATGGCACACACAAGAATGGACTGTTCTTTTTGGGTGCAAAGGTACGTTACTTCTATGGCACAAACAAGGATATGTTTCTCTTGTTACTCTCCTTGCTTTGCATCCTGCCTGTTTGATTTTTTTTTTTTTTACTGAATAAATTTTTATCGATTTTCAGAAACATAACCAAAGGTTAAAGTGGAGATACAATTCCAAAAACAAAAAATACAAAACCAACTATTTACATAGAATGTCTATACTTGAAAAAACTTTGTTTTCTTGAAGGTATCTTTGAATAAGATTATAATTTATTACAGTCTTCTGTTTCCAGAACTTGATTTACTTTTTGTCAGGCAATGCTTAAGGAAGTAGGTTGTCCTGTTCTTTCCAAGATTGTTTTCAATTCCAACTGCGAGACTGATAAAACCATGTTCTTAAAATGTTTAAAACTGGGAGGAGTTACAGCTTTCCAGTTCTGTGTAATATTTTTCCTTGAAATAGCAAGGAGAGTCCACAAAATTACATATTTTTTGCCTTGGAACACAAGACGGCACAAGTGTATTCAACAAAACTAGAGACTTTGCAAGTTGGAAATTATCAGTGAACAGTGCCTTTAACAAATAGTTAATACTTTCCCAATATTGTTTAAATAAATGACATTCATAGAACATGTGTTGCCAATTGGCTATTGATTGTGATTTACACCAATAATATCTATTTTCTTTATTATATATTAGTTCTAATTTGTGTGATGTTAAGTATGTTCTATGTATAAAGTGCCATTTGAAAAGTTGCCAATATAGTGATAGAGATGTTAGTTTTGGAGATGTAAGAAATAGTTTTTTATCTTTATCATCTGGCATGTTACCATTAACTGCTTCATAGTATTTCCATATATTTTGTTTATTATGAACTCTTGTTTCTTTAACTAATTTTTACAATATTGATACAATTCCTTTCCCATTTGTGGGAAATTCCATCAGCATTATTAACTGCTCTATGAACTTAGGAACCTTTTCCCTAACAGACTTCTGCATTATTGCTTGTTGGTTTAAAACTGTCTTAATCCCTGCAGTGTTAACCACATGTTATTTTCAGGGTTGAACTCACTAATAATTTTCTCTATCATTAGTACTTTATTAATATTTATCAACTGATGACAGTAAATTAGACGATTCTTAATAAGTGTTTTAACTGCTACTGAATCCTGAGTTATAATATGATTTTGTGTATATGCTATTGGGTATATGAAAAAAGACCACGCTTTGATATCTGGATTTTTGTTTACAAAGTGCAGAAAAGACTTTAGGGTATTGATAATGTATTTAGAGTTGCTGTTTGATCTTTAAGGGTTGTGAAGTAAGAAACTGCAATGTGTATCATTACTTTTCAACTTCTCTCTTTAATGATTTTCAAGTACAAACTTGTGATGTTAAACTGAGGGCATGCAGTGATCATCAGTACTTTTGAGATGTATGACTGTGTGAATACCTGATGTCCGAGGCCTTCATAGGTTCATAGGTTGGTACTAGGCTAGGGCCTATACAAGCCTAGCCATAACAATTCCCTGGCTATTTCTTCCCACATTATTTACTTCTCTGGACCCCTGTCTAGCTGACGTGATCCCCGGGGTGAATTTCCTCTCTCCCATCAAATCAAGGTTCCTTTTGAAAAGGGCCAAAAAGGCGCTCTGCTTGACATGTATGGGCAGTGTATTCCAGAGTCTTGGGCATCTCTGGGTCAGGAACCTATCCCTCTAGCATGTTTTGTTCGCTGTGATGACAGGGTTTAGATCCCTGGAATGTGTGGCTCTGAGGGATTGGGATTTCTTTAAGTGTAGCATGTCCAACAGCTCTGGGTTTGACATGGTCTTGTATGTTAAGCAGAGATCGCCTCTAAGTAGATGATATGTGACAGATCATAGCTGGAGTTTTTTTAGAGAGCATAGGGCATCTGCTTTAGGCCTGTGATTCTTTTAGTGAGGTATTTCTGTGGCATTTCCAGTTGTTGCAGATGTCTTAAGAGGTACATACCAAACAGGGTGTCGTATTCTATAATGGGTCTAATGAGGGATGAGTACAGTGGGACAATAACCTCCTTTTTTCTGGATAAAAAGCCCTTAGTGATGAGGTGTGCCACATAGAAGGATTTTCTGACTGTTGTGGCGATGTGGTTATCGACGGTGAGTCCACCTGTGTCCCTAAGTCTCTTATCACACTTTCGGTGTAGTGTACTGTCACCTATGTGGCAATTTATGGGTACATGTTTTTTCCCAAAGGGGATAACTATACATTTCTTGGCACTGAGCTTGAGCCAATGGCTCTTGCACCAAGCATCTGTTTCTGTAAGACCCTTTTGTAGAATATCCACATCATATGGGGATTCAATAATGGCTTCCAGTTTGCAGTCATCTGCAAACTTTGTTAGCCATAGTGCCTTAGTGTTGATCTGTACTTCAGAGAAGTAGATGCCAAACAAGAGCGGTCCCAGGACTGAACCCTGAGGTACTCTACTTGTCACTCTGGAGCTGGATTTGGAGTCGGCTGCTTTTACAGTGTGGGTTCTGTCAGTAAGCCAGTAGGCAACCCGAGTGACATAGGGATTAATGCCCAGCTTAGTAAGTTTATCTATGATTCCAGAGATTCTACTTACTAATGGACACATACATGTCAAATAAGTTTCTGCTGTCACATTTTAAGGTAATTTCTGTACAGGTCTCCCACCTTTTACTTGCTTCCTGTACCAAGTGATGAAATGCAAGGATATGCCATAATATTATTAAACAATGCACTCTGGGTTCAGGTGAAGTAATGCACAAAAAACCAAAGACAAGCAAAGAATAATCCACGACCTTGAAGAAAGGAACCAGAACTCTGCTAAAGTCCAAAAGGCTGTATTTTTATTTCTGAAGTATTCCAAAAGTCACAGATAAAATCACACAAGCGCTTTTGCTCAGGCAATCCTGAGCTTTATCAAGTGAAAACAAATTGCAGTGTGCAGTAACCTCCATTAAATAGCCTGGCAATTATACAATTAATTAATTAGCGAAATCTAGTACTAAGGTACTCTGGTGCTTTAAAGTTGGGTGTTAAAAAAGTTAATCATTATATCAACTCAAAAAATGAAATGTTTGCAATAACATGTGCACTTAAATAAAAATGACTAACCATAAAAAACATTTTAAAATGCCAGTTTCCTAGGTTTCAGAACATAAAAGTCTGAAGTCTGATTGGGGTTGTAGATTGTTGAAGAACATGCTTAAAAATGTGTTTAGATTGTCAGTGAATTGTTAAAAAATTTTTTTTTTTTTTTTTTCTCATTATTACTTTACACTGATAAAAACATGCAATAAAATATGCATGAGATATTTTTAATGCACATCCATATAACATTTCATATAGAATTTGATTTATTAGTCGGAGTCCTATAACCGTGGATGTTCAATAATTTAGTGTGCTGTGTGGAGATGCTATGGTATGAAGGGGGTCAAGTGTGAGAGTTATAACCTAGCCCTCCTGAGCTTGAGGACCGGTTTAATGCTGATCGTCCCATTCAGACCTGGTGGCTTCCCTGCATTCAGTCTCAACTGCCATAATAGTTCACGGTAGCCCAAGGTGGATTCCCAGTCACCACCTCTTGCATCTGGCTCAACCTGTTCCAGGACTAGAAACTGGATTTTGGGTTCTGGGCAGGAGAGTGAGTGTTTGTAGAAGGCGTTGGTTTCCTTCTTCCTGGTCATGTCATAAAGATGCTCATAGATACGTTTTCTTAATTCCCTCTCAGTTTTGCCCACATAGAAACTTTGACAGTTGGTGCACATCCCCAAGTATACAACCCTCTAGAGGCACAGGTGTAAAATCCAGTGGGTGTATCTTGTAGTTCCTAGACGGGAGGTATGGTGCTGTTTCTTTGGATATGGCATGACATTGGGCACAGGCACCACATTTGAATGTGCCCAGCCTTGGTTGTTTTACCTTCATCTTTTTCTTTGATTTCTTTCAAATAATTCCTTTAAATTAGCCCCTCTTTACGAACAAAACTGGGTTTAGGTGGTATGTAGTCCTTTAGTTCTTCAAAGAGGGTTAAAACCGGCCAGTGATGTAAGATTGTTTCTTCCAATTCATAGGAATTTGATGAGTATGTGTGTGCAAAACTGTTAGTATGAACAGTATCCTTGTTTTGTGTATTGTTGGTCACTGGTACAAACCCCCCCCCTAGTATTGGTTTGTAGAGGGAATGTCGTGCAGATTTTACCTCTGCTGCTAGAGTTAGAAATAGTTCCAGAGGGTAACCTCTCTCCAAGAAAAGGTTTTTCAAAAATTCCACCTCAGAATCAAAATCTTTCTCCGTACTGCATATTCTACTTGCTCTGATGAGCTGCCCCTTAATGATCCCCCTCTTTTGATATGGTGGGTGGGCACTTTCGAAGTGTAGCAAGGAGTTAGAAAATGTTGCCTTGCGATGTAGTTTGGAATGGAAAGTTTTCTGATTATAGTCCTTGTAAAGAGTAATGTCCAGATAATGAAGTTCGTGCTGATCCACTGTGTGTGTGAATTGTAGGAAATTCGTTGTTGAATTGATGTGTGTAAGGAATTCAGATAACGTCTGTAGAAGAGAATGTGATCTTTCCATGGGGGTATTAAAACGAATGTGTGCTCCCACATGTGCAATACTACATTTGCGTAGAAGGATGCACAAGATGCCCCCATGGCAACCCCCTTGCGTTGCCGATATAATTCATCATTAAAAAAGATGAAGTTGTTGGACAAAACCATCTCCATCATTTCGGTAAGCAAGTTGGACATTTTGTTACTAAGGGTTGTCTTCTGGCCTAGAAATTGGGTAAACCATTCCAAACCTTTTTGATGAGGGATGCTGGAAAACAGATCTTTGATGTCCACTGTGACCATTAAGGTGTCTGGGGAGTAGCAAGAGGTGGGAATGTCCCGGAGGAAGTGCCAAGAATCCTTGCAGACATGGGACAATAAAGACGTGTATTCTTTGGTCATGTAATCAATAAATTTTCCCAGGGGCTCAGTCACTCCACCTGCTCCTGATACAATCGGCCTGAATTGTAGTGGATTTATTCCTTTGTGGGTTTTAGGTATCCCAAAGATGACTGGTATTCTGGGCTTTTCCACATGTAAGTAGTTGTAGACCTTTTCATTGATGGCCTGTTGTAATAGAAGGTCACTAAGATAGTACTTGATCTCAGCAAAGGCTATATTGATCTCGTTTCATGAAACCGTCTCGTATTGTTCGTCATTCTGCAACATAGTGTGCATGTGGGCTTCGTAATCCTCTGAGAACATAAGGACAGTTCCCCCTCCTTTATCAGGTTTCATGACCCTGATTTTTTCTTCATGCAAGTGTTCAATAAAATTAATTTCTTGTTCAGAAAAATTTGGATGAAGTAGAATTTCTTGATTATTATATACTTTCCTGAAGTCATTTTCCACTAACTTTTCAAAAAAGAGGATTATTGGGTGTAGTGGGGGGTTAAAGAGACTTGTACGCGTTGGGCCTGCTGCATTAAGTGTTTGCCCTTTAAAAATCAAATTTAAGTTTAAAGCTCTGGTAAACATTTTTAAATCTATCAAAGCTTGTGTTAAATTCATGGGTTTGGTTGGGACAAAATGTAGCCCTCGGGTGAAAACATCAAAAGCATTTATAGGAAGGTTCATGTCCGTATAATTGTATATGGCAAAGTTGTTTCTCCTTGAAATAGTGAAGTTACCCTCAATATTAGTAGGGTTTTGGTTGTGTAAACCCAGATTTGGGGCTTGGTCAGTTATAGGATCATCCAGGGATGTTAGGGTAGTTGGTGTATGGTGGTTTGTTAGTGAACAAAATTCCAAGACCTCGGTGCCTGCCTTTGTCTCTGTCCCCAAACCCCGGTCTGGCCGGGGTTCTGTTGAAAATCCTGGTTGTTAGTACCCCTTCTGTTCTTCTCTGCTAGCCTTTCACTTCTTCTAAGGGGTTCCTCTTGTCTGTTATATGTGTCACTAGCCCTATCTGTGTTTGTGGTGTTGTTTTTGGAAGAAGTTTTATTGTAACCATTGGGGCTAGGGTAGGCAAGGCCATCCCTATATTCGATGAGATCACGTTCTAATTTTCTTAGTTTTCTGTTAAGAATCTTATCACAAAAAACATCAACATTATCAAAAACCTTGTCATAGTTTGGTTTAAAAGCACTAAAATTAGTACTAGATGTTAACTCATTGTTTAAAGTGTCTAGTTCATTCATTAATGTTTGTGCTTTCAGTTCATATTCCCCTACCATTACATGCAACCCGAGTGACATAGGGATTAATGCCCAGCTTAGTAAGTTTATCTATGATTCCAGAGATTCTACTTACTAATGGACACATACATGTCAAATAAGTTTCTGCTGTCACATTTTAAGGTAATTTCTGTACAGGTCTCCCAACTTTTACTTGCTTCCTGTACCAAGTGATGAAATGCAAGGATATGCCATAATATTATTAAACAATGCACTCTGGGTTCAGGACTTACCTTGTAAATGTAGCAGTGGCCACAGAGTTACTTCAGGGCTGATTCTGTCTGATGCAAGCAGTACACACCAATAAATGGGGAGGTAGAGGTTGTATGTTAATATATGTATGTGAGCAGGAGGAAGGTTTTAGGCCCCTAGGTGGTGAGTGAGTGTGCTATATGTTGTCTCTTAGCCAAAGCAAGGGTATTCCAAGCATGCTTATGTTTGTCTACACTCACAGCAGCTGGTGGTTCCCCCTCTGACTCCTCATATATCTGTGACTGTGGTGAGCTTAGCAATGGTGGTGGGATATGTGCCCCTTCCCCTTGCTAATCCTGCTGCAGCTGTTTCTTCAGGATTATGTTTTGTAGCATGTCACATACTGTGAGAATTTCTCTACATGTCTGTGGATTGTAATGCAGGGCTCCCCTAGATGTATCTAGACACTAGAACCATGACTTCTGCAGACCAAACACACACTCTATGACATTTCTGGTTTTAGCATGTGCCTCATTATGACATTTTTCTGTGTGTGTGTGTGTGTGTGTGTGTGTGTGTGTGTGTGTGTGTGTGTGTGTGTGTGTGTGTGTGTGTGTGTGTGTGCGTGTGTGCATTTCTGATGGATGTCATCAGCCATGGTTCCAATGCATAGCCTGCATCCTCCAGTAATTGACAGTGTGGGTTATCACCCCTAATAAACCTCTGGTATAGGTGGGAGGTTTGCCAGATATGTGAGTCATGCTAATTGCCAGGGTTGCCAGCACATACGTTCAAACAACTTTCTTTTCGAAAATAACTTGAATTAGAACTAGCAGCATGAAATTTATCATATATTAGAACATTATCATAATCATAGACACAATAAAAGTACTATAACTATCTTAAAAGGTACTTATTGTACTACAGCAGTTAAATGAGAATGTATAAATAGCTGTGGTATGTTTAAGTCAAGTGTATCTGTATATATGTACATGTATGAATAAAAATATATAAAATATGAAATGAATAAATATATATATAAAAAATATGTATAAATATGTGTATATAAGTATATATGAATAAATAAATAATTAAATATAAAATGACTAAATAAATATGTATATGTGTATAGAAAAAATAATATATATAATAATTCATCTACCAATGTATATCTCATCTAACAACACTATGTATTAACAGAGATTATATATTATAGTGTATGTATATGATAATGGTGTTTAAGAATATATATCATAAATATGTTTAAATAATAATATGATGAAATTTAATAAAATTAATAAAATTTAAAATTTAATATGCCTATGTTTCTTTAAATGAGGTCTAATAGATGCCCTCTCATTTAGTCCGTGACCTTTATCAGCCCTAAGCATAGTAATCCATCTACTCTCTCTGTCTTCTGTATGATTCATTATATCTCCTCCTCTTGTATTTACATTAATTCAAGTTATTTTCGAAAAGAAAGTTGTTTTTAATCATTGTGTTTTTAATGAATGTGATTTGACATGGCCAACATTTTATAGAATGAATATTGCCATATCTATTAGAGCCTTTATAAATGAGATTATTATATATAGCAATACTTACTTTGGGATGTGTTTTATTGTATTGTTTACGATATGTTTACCATTCAAGGTTTAGTCATCATAGTGGTTTTCTGTTTTAATCTATCAATTAACTAATTATTATGGTTGCTACTAGCTATATAAGGCGCATGAATTCTATGCTCAGTGTTTACGATCTGAAGAAGCTATAAGTTAGTGAAAGCGCTTATCGTTTTATATTTTAACCAATAAATTTGTTTTATGCACTACCTAGACTGTATCCAGTGGAAGTCTGTTTTATGGAGTGAACAGTACATCTCACTCGGTCACCGCTTGCTTGAACAATTTATTTTTATACACTAGCTATATCAGTCTGTTCAGCAGGTTTCGAGAGTTCTCTGTAGGCCAGGTGCAAGTCATCACTCAGCGGTCTATATGATGCAGAGTATGGTAAGAGGGCATCCAGTCTGTCCATGTGTTGAAGTCCCTGGATTTTCTTGGTAAGAAACCTCTTGGGTCCCTCCAGCTGTTGCAGGTGTCTGGTGAGGTACATACAAAAGGAAGCATTGTACTTTATTATTGATCTGAGGGATTAGTACAATGGATTTATAACATCCTTTGTCTTGGATGCTATGGCCTTACTTATGAGGTGTTCAATGTAAAAGGACTTACTTACCACTGTGGACACATGATGATCAAAGGTGATGTTGCTATTGACCTGCATTCCCAAATCTCTTGCCATTGTATTGAAACTTGGGGGGCATTATTAATAGTGTAATTTGCAGGTACCAGTCCTTTGCCGAAAAGTATAATAGTGCATATGTTTTGGTTACATTTAAGTCTGTGGGTTTTGGCAACAATCATTTATGTATGTAAGCCCATTTTGTAGTACGTTGACATTGTTTGGGCATTCAGTGATTGCACACAGTTTGCAGTCATCAATGAACTTAATGAGTCACAAACCATCTGTTATCACCTGAATTTCTGAGAAATAGATTCCAAACATTAGGAGGCCCAGCACAGACAATTGTGGAACACCACTGGTAACAGGTCTGCTGGTAGAGCTGGAATCCCTGAGTGTGACTATATGCATTCTGTTAGTGAGTCAGTTGTCTACTCAATCTAATGACATATGGGTTCATCCTCAGCAGGGTGAATTTCTTACAGATGCCTGAGAAGGTGATTGTGTCAAAGCCCTTGGCCAAGTCAGGATAGGGAGCATGTATTGATTTGCTTTCATCTAGGGCTTTGACACTTTTGAAGAATTCCACTAGGTTTAACAGGCATGATCTGCCCTTAACAAAGCCAAACTGAGTCAAGAGTTTGAAGGTCACCAGAGTACTTGTTGATAAGGCCCAAGATGATTCTCTCCATGTCCTTACAGACAAGTCTAGTCAGACTTATGGGTCTATACTTCCCTGGGTCAGTTGAGGGACCCCTTCTGTGTAAGGGGAGTATGGTTGCTGTTATTTGGAGATAATAGGTAGAGAACTAGTGACAAGTATGCTTTAGGGTATGATTGCTGGAGACAGGAGTGTGAACTTTTTGCCAAACCTGTCTGCTAACAGGTTGCCACTGTTATCAGGTTCAGTATGACTGGTACTGTCCACTGTGAATTCAGTGCAAAGCTGGGCCTTCCCTTTTGCATTACAGGCATAGTTAAAGAATGCCTTATGATCATGCTTAGCTGCAGATGCTAATTTAGTTTCATAACTAGCTTTAGAGGACTTTGCAAGATGTCTCATTTGCTTGTTCAAGTACGGAGGGTGTTCTCTTGCTGAAACTGTTCCCTCTAATTCCTGGACATTAGCTTCTTTGTCATGTTGTATAATTTATTTATGCTAACAGTCTATCAGGGTGGTTTGTTTGTTTTTTTTTTTAGCAAGTTTTGATCTGTTTTGGTATGACTAAGTTTATACACTTATAAAGCTGTTTATACAGGGCATTTGTGTACACCTCAGTATAGGAGTCTTTACTGTCTGTGGTGGCAGGAGGTTTGAAACTATGCAAGACATCACTTAGAAGGCTATAATTTGCTTTAGAGAAACGTTTCAACCTTTTGGATCGGGGGGGGGCAGGTACGATTGTTACATTGAATGTGACTGGCTTATGGTCAGACCTTACCAGGGAGGGTCTCACGGTTCCCCTTCAAAACATCTAAAACTCATAACATCTAAAATCAAAACATCGAGAACATAACATCTAAAATCCATAATGTTTAAAACCCATAACATCGGATTTCATAACATCTAAAATGTATAACATTGAATAGTGTATCAGCAAATGTGTAAATGTTATAGTTTAATCTGTTAATCTTGTGATATCACTATGAGATGTTGTCGTTTTTATTTCTATAGTTATTATTTATATAGTGTAGGAATTTATACTGTTTATATAGTGCCTATTTTTTCACTCTGCATGTGTTTTTTAGGTCATACAGGTAAGTGATATAGACATTATGTGTACATTCTTTATGGTGATTGTAATACAGTGGGGTTAGGAAATTAACTTTTTCCCACTGTAGTGCGATCTCAGAGTTGGTATATTTAATATAGGGGGCAGAGCCCCCCACATGGGGGGTGCAGGGGTGCTTGGCCCCCTGCAAAAATGTAGGAAAAAGTGTGTTTGTTAGTTTGGTGTTGTTATATGTGGAGGAATGTTATTTTCATGTGATTTGTAGTGTTCGATGTTGTGATGCACATTTTAGATGTTATGAAATTAGATGCTATGGTTTTGATGTTATGATTTTAAATGTTATGGGTTTCAAATGTTTTGAAGGAGAACTGGGTCTCACACATGGTGTGGTGCAGCGATCTCCCATGTTGGTGAGTACTAGGTCGAGGACATTCCATCTCCTTGTACGGGTGTGGACTTTGTGTACTAGTGCATTTGTGTTTAGAAATTGTAGAAACCTTAGAGTGACTGTGTTTAAGCTCATATATGTATCCCAGTCGATGGAAGGATAGTTAAAGTCACCCATGCCTATGGTGTTTGGCTGCATTATGAGTGACTCAAGTAAGTCCAGGAAGATGTGTAGTTTTAATGGCTCATGTTGGTGGACCTGTAGCAATGACATAGAAGATGTTCTTTCCTACAGTTAGTTTGACTTCGAGTAACTCTAGGCAGTTGTACTGCTTAACCAGGCTTGAGGTGTATTTATCTTTCATGAAGACAGATAAACCTCCTCCTTTGTTTCTTTCCTGTTCAGTTTGTGGCCTGAACATGTGGAAGGCATTATAACCTTTCATGACAGGAGTACTGTCTGTGGTCCTAAACCATGTTTCTGTGACTGCTCAAATATTGACATCTTCCCAAATAAGTAGTGCCTCTATTCAGTGTAGTTTCTGATTTACACTCCTATCATTAAGCAGCATAACCTTGAGTTTGTCTTTTGAGGATGTTTTTAATTTTGTTCTTATGACATTGCCTAAAAAAGCCAATATGGGGAGGTAAGTACCTTGGCCAGTAACTGAAAGGCAAGAGGTGACAGATAAAGACCATCCCCTGGCAAAGCAGCATATCATCTCAGGCTGACAAATACCAGTAGCTAATCCAATTGTTAAAGTCGATAATTATTTTGTTTGTATTGAGGCATCATCTTAGGTGAAGGTAGAATGCTGCTAAGGACTACGGACATACCTGTCTTGGACAGATAATCTGAAAGCTCAGTCATATCTCTCTTCAGTATTCCAATGAGGTAGGTTTCAAATCATTAACTTAAACACGGAGTACGACAGAGGTGTAACTGTGCTTGTTGTTGAGAGACATGAGTGTGTGCATGACTTTGCGGATCCAGGCATCTGACAGACTATTGACTGTGACTTCCTCTTTGTAAAACCTGGTGAGGGTGGTACATCTGTGTGTCTCACTATGGAATCATGTATGACCAAAACATTGGTTTTCAGGTGTTTTACCTTAAGGGCTTAATGACTGACACACTGATACTTTTGTTTTTATGTGTAGTGGGCTCCTTTGGGATTGTAATGTGTGCATAAGGTTTTCATTTGCAATGCCTCTGCTCTTTTGGTAAGCTTCTAATGACTACCTCTGTGGTATGTGGGGTTATGTGTCGTGCACTTGCTCTGTTGAGGAGGTGAAGTGTGTGTGTGTTGACAAGCTGTTTGATATCTGATTTATTGTTACCTGAGAGAGAGAGCATTTATTCTAGATTAACTGTACAGTTGGATCTCCACATGTTGTATTTGTAATTTTTATGAGTACATGGCTGTCGGTACACATGAGGCAATATAAGCCTAGCTTTGTAGAAACACAAGTACCCTTATTAAGCATATTTAAATGGTTGCTGTTAGCAGAGCCATTTTGTGAGCAGCAACAACTCAGCCTGTCTCTGAGGGACATATGTGCCAGCCCAGAGGTGACTCTGCAATCACCCAACCAGTAGTGAAGGTTGCGCTTGGACAGGGTCATTGAGGAGCACTGCTTCACATGCAGTGGGAGCCTATAATAGAGGATTGTGAGTTGTTGGGGGATATATCTGTCTCCCCGACATATTCTGTTTATGCCACAGACTTGGTAGAGAACTCAGAACCAAGTTATTCTTGTCCCATTTGATTTGCAGATGTCTAGCACTTCCAGTAGGGCAGGGTCTGAAATTTCTCTGTAGGTCAGACATAGGTCACCTTTCAGCAGCTTGCAGGAAACGGAGTACAGTGACAGGTGTTGTAGCCTTTCCATGTATGTAACGTTTGGAGGACCTGCATTCTCCCAGTCACAAACTTCTATTTTTTCTCCAATTGTTACAGTTGTCTGGTGAGGTACAGGCAGACGAGAGCCTTGTACTCAATTAGTGGTCTGATAAGGGTGGAGTACTACAGAGCTATGACCTCCTTTGTTTTGGATGTGATGTCCATATGTATGATGTGTGCAAACTGGTGTATCTTGCATGTGTATACACTTTGCTAATTGTTGAGCAATGGAAAACTATAAAGTATTACTGCTGTGTATTGTCCATTTCTTGTGTATGACATGAAACTGCATGTAGAAAAATTAAAAACTGAAGGCCATATCTCACAGTATGTCACATATTTACAATACAGCCAGGTGTTGCCTTCTAAGCATTGCAATCCTGGTGTTTCAGTACTTTTTCCACACATATATCACCTACACTACAGAAAGTAATATCAAATGCTGTGTCATATGCAATGCACATCAATTTAATAACATGCAGAACTACAAGTATTGACCCATAAACCTAAGAAACAGGCTTGCAGAAAAGAGGAATATCCCAGGATGCAAAAAACTCCCTTACCAGCCTCAGCAAGAAGCTGAGATCCCTCATAAAATCCCCCAAAGCTTGTTACAAAAATAAAATTGCCAAAGATTCCAAGGACAACCACAAAGCATTCTATAATTATGTCAAGAATCTAAATGGCAATGCTCAGATCTGCTCTGAGCTGCAACAGAATGGCATTAAATATACTGATCCCAAGGATATTGCCAATTTCCTGGCAGATCGATTCAGTGCCAGCTTCACTCCCCCCTCACCCCCTAAAGGGCACATCTCAATACCAAAAGATTACCAAATTGCAGTAATCATGGCCACTCAGGTAAAAAATGCACTCTCGAAAGCTAAGAATACAGCATCCATGGGACCAGATGACATCCCGGGCTGTGTAATACATAAACTACAAAATGAACTGACACCTCATCTAAGTGTCATGTTTAATCATAGCCTCACCTCAGGATTCGTGCCCAATGAGTGGCGCACAGTTACAGTTATTCCACTCCACAAGGGCGGATCCACCTTGGATCCCAGGAACTATCATATCATCAGTCTGATGAGCCTGATCTGCAAAGCCATGGAATGCATTATCATGGAACTTGTAAACAAAGACATTGGCAACCTTCAAACACTGAAACCCAACCAGTTTGGTTTCGTAAAGGGATGATCTTGTCTCCTCAACCTGATTGACTTCTTCGAATCAGTCTTCAGAGCCGTGGATGAGGGTAAGGTGATCCACACAGCCTATCTGGACCTCGCCAAGGCCTTCAATACCATCCCCCACTCTGGAATCATAGATAAATTTAATAAGCTGGGCATTAATCCCTACATCACTCCGTCCGTTGCCAACTGACTTACTGACAGAACCCACACTGTAAAAGTAGCCAACTCAAAATCCAGCTCCAGACAAGTGACAAGTGGAGTACCTCAGGGTTCAGTCCTGGGGCCGCTCTTGTTTCGCATCTACTTCTCTGAAGTACAGGCCAGCACTAAGGGACTCTGGCTAACAAAGTTCACAGATGACTGCAAACTGGGAGCCATTATTGAATCCGCAAATGATGTGGATATTCTACAAAAGGGCCTTACAGAAAAAGATGCTTGGTGCCAGAGCCATGGGCTCAAGCTCAATGCCAAGAAATGTATAGTTATCCCCTTTGGGAAAAAACATGTACCCATGAATTACCACATAACTGGCAGTACACTAAACACCAAAAGTGTGATAAGGGGCTTAGGGGCACAGGTGGACAGTGGTCTCACCTTCGATAACCACATAGCCACAATAGTCAGGAAATCCTTCTATGTGACACACCTCATCACTAAGGGCTTTTCATCCAGAAAAAAATGAGGTCATTGTCACACTGTACTCATCCCTCATTAGACCCATTATAGAGTACAATGCCCCATTTGGTATATATCTCAAAATACATCTGCAACAGGCCACAGAAATACCTCACTAAAAGAATCACAAGCCTAAAGCAGATACCCTATGCTGACCATCTAAAAGAACTCTAGCTATACTCTGTCGCATATCGCCTGCTCAGAGGTGATCTCTGCTTAACTTACAAGGCCATGTCAAACCCAGTGCTGTTGGACATACTACACTTAAAGAAATCCCAATTCCTCAGAGCCACATGCTCCAGGGATCTAAACCTGATCATCACAATGAACAAAACATGCTGGAGGGATAGATTCTTGACCCAGAGACTCCCCATACTCTGTAACAGACTGCCCATACATGTCAAGCTGAGCACCTCTTTGTCCCTCTTCAAAAAGAACCTTGACGATTGGATGGGAGATAGGAAATTCACCCTGGGGATCACGTCAGTCACCCTGCTAGACAGGGGACCAGGGAAGTAAATATTCTGGGAAGAATTAGCCAGGGAATTGTTATGGCTTGGCTTGTATAGGCCCTAGGGCCGATAGCCTAGTGCCATCCTATGAACCTATGAACCTATGAAACCTTATCTGCAAGGCTAGGGAAAGGATTAGCAGCATGAACTTTATCGACAGGGACATAGTTGATCTTCAACACACTTGAGTTGACCCATGCTGTGTTTGTCAAGAATATATCTTGCCTATTGAACCTTGTGGACTTTTTTGATACTGACCCTGAAGACCTGGATGACAGATAATAGGACATACTGCCTATGTTGAGTTACCCAAGGCCTTTAACACCATCTGCCATTCATGTCTCATAGTGAATATCTTCCATCTGGGATTTAAGCCATACAGTACTAGATGGAAAGCTAACTGGCTCACCAACAGAACATACACTTTCAAAGTTGGGGACTGCACCTCTATTACTAGCCCACTCACCAGTCGAATGCCACAAGGATCTGTGCATGGCCCTCAACTATTTGAAGAATACTTCTCCGAAGCACAGGAAACAGTAGATGGGAACACATGCTGATTGCAGTCTACACTTTCATCATCACTATGTGCCCATATTGGTGACACACACAATCTGCATTGCGCATATCATATGTATGGAGATCACATCAAAGACCAGGGTAGCCATACCTCTGCTGTACACTACCCTTATCACACCAAAAATGGAGTACAATGCTCGTATCTGTCTGTACCTCACCAGACACCTGCAGCAATTGGAGAGAACACAAGGCTGTGCCTGGGAGAATCCCAGGCTTCCAAACATGACATACATGCAAAGTCTCACATACTTGTCACTGTACTCTGTATCATACAGGCTGCTTAAAGGTGACCTTTGGCTGCCCTGCAGAGCAGTGTCAGACCCTGGCCTTCTGTAAATGATGAACATCTGCAACTCAAATAGGGTACTATAATTTGTCCTAGGGCTCACAACCTAGTCTGTGACATAAACAAAACATGCTGGAGAGACAGATATATCCCACAGTGATTCACATTCCTCTGTTATAGGCTATCACTGCATGTCAAGTAGTGCTCCTCAATGACCCTGTTCAAGTGCAGCCTTGACAACTGGTTGTGTGATTGTAAAGTCACCTCTGGGCTGGCATCTATGTCCCACATGGATAGGGCCAATTGGTGCTGCTCACAAACACTCTCTGCTAAAAACGACTAGCCAGCTATGTTCAATAATGGTACTTGTGTTTTTACACAGCTACATTTCTAAAGATCCTAGTGCTATTATGCTAGTAGCCTCATATTAACCTATGAAGCTATGTGCCTGTGCAGGCCTCACAACCTGTTGTCAACCGCATGGACTGCTGATGTCATCTATTATAAGTTCACCTGTAAGCTGTATAAAACAGACTTGTGCTGTGATGCTTGCATAACCTACTGTACGCTGTAGTCTGTGTACTTAGATAGGTAGGGGATCTGTTCTCACTGCAGTCAACTGCATGTGAGTGTATGCCTAGACAGCAGAGCAGATGTGTGTGTCCTACAGTTACTTCTCCAATTACATGAATTGCCAGTATTCTGATACTTGCTCATGCCTATACCTGCATTTCATACAGGACACCCATCCTCTTGTCTCCCACATGGCCTGCTGATGTCACCTACTATAAGTTCACTTGCACCCCTGTGTAAATTAAAGTTGAGTTGTGGGGCTTCTGTTAAGTACTGTGATCTGTAGTCCATGTACTGAGATAGGCAGGGGTTCTGTTTTCATTTTAGTTGAGTGTGTGTGTGTGTGTGTGTGTGTGTGTGTGTGTGTGTGTGTGTGTGTGTGTGTGTGTGTGTGTGTGTGGGTGTGTTTGTGTTTGTGTGCATGCTGTTACTTGACATTACAGAGATAATTATAAAACAGCATGTGGGACACTGTCATCGTCTCCTCAACAGACACTGCTGATGAAATCAGCTATATCACATTTTTGAATATGCAGTACTGCCATCAGGGCAGGGTCAGGCAGAAGTCACTTTATCCTTTACAATAAAGTTTACAGTGACATGGCTTTCAATCTATCCACATACATCACGGCATTGTGTGTAGACCCTGTGTTATCTTGCTGAGAAAACCCTGCGGTCTCTCCAGCTGCAACATGCATGTGGTGAGGTACATGTAAAAAGGAGCATTATACTCTATTAGTGCTGGAATAAGGTTTGACTACAGTGCTGTCATACAATCCCAAGATATTAGTATGATGTTGTGACGTAGGATGTGCACAACATAGGCTTTCAATAGCAGTGTGGACAGTTGATGGTCAAAGTTCAGATTGCTATCTAAATGTGCTCCCATTGCTCGCAGCAATGGGATTTTGCATAGCAGGACTGTTGCCAATGTTGTGATTAACATGGAACTCCACATTTCAGATAGGCAAAATTACAAACACATCTCTGCATTTATTTATAGACCATGTGCCTTTGTCGCCATTTAGTTGTGTGTGTTAACTCCTTCTGTACTATGTCATCACCATTAGTGGACTCAATGATTGCACACAATATTCAAGAATCAGCAAACTTGGTGAGGCAAAGGCTATATACTTTAGCATGAACTGTGAAGAAATACAATTCAAACAGTTAAGGGCCAACCACAGATCCCTTGGGTTTACCAGTGGTGAAAACTCTACTGGTACAGGTTGATTCACCAGCTTTCACATGATGTGTTCTGTCAGTGAGCCAGTTGATTATCCATCAACTGGTATGAGGTATAATCCTCAGCTTGGGGGTTTTCTCAATGATACCTGCATGTGTGACTGTGTCAACACCCTAGGTCAGATCAAAATAGGCAGTATGCACTGTCTTACCTTCATCCAGGCCTATCACATGGAATCAATGTTAACAATTACAACAATTACAATGACAGCATCACAGATTACCTATGGCATGACCCAGCACATACACCTTCCTGATATGGTTGAATACCCAGTTCAACCCACCCCCCACATGACCTATGTTCCCATACAAGGGTGTGCATCAACATGCATCCACATAAGTTGGGGGGACAGCACCTGATGCATGCATGTATAGAGACATCCTGACTTTTCTTGACTGTGAGGTAGACCAACATGTAATCATGGACCTACATGTACACTAGTATTATTCCAGGTGTGTGCAACATACCTGTGTTGGTCAGACCTTTAGGTATGTGACCTTTGTCCTGGGGTAAAGAGTAAGTGGTACGTCCACCGGCATATGGACATGGTGGTGACTACTCCCTTGTATGTAACACAAGTGCTGGGTATGTGAAGGGCATGCAGATCAGAGGCCATAATACCTCCATAGTTTACAGCCTTCATCACACCAATAACTGTGGACACTGCACCCTTCTTCATGTATCTTTCTACACATCTCCTAGTGATGTATAATTGAAGTGTACCACCTTTGCCACAGTGAACTCTCACACATCTTAGTGGCCATACCTAGGTATTTCTTTTGTTGCATAAAAATTACTATCTGATGGTGCGGAACCCCCATCAAGATGTTATACCAGATGCATGTGTGATACCTGTTCTGGTGATGCACACAATACATACATAGCTGTTTGACAAAACTG